>NC_026749.1:1605614-1800614 GCF_000149245.1 Cryptococcus neoformans H99
ACTGAAGCCGGTTCATGAATGGAGCCAGATCTCGACCTAGAATTGGCGTTTGGCGCGCTTTCACTTAAACCTGCAAATGGCCCATCGTCAATCGGACTACTCTCCTTTTCTGCATGGTGTCTGGGCTTTTTGACAGCTGACGATCTGAAAGGAGGCTTTGTGATATGAGATGTAGAATCGTTCGAAGGTGCGAAAAAACGGCTGGTGCGGGGTAAAGGTCTGACCGTGGTCTTTAATTCTTCTTCATCCTCGTCTTCCTCTTTCTGTTGGCGCAGACTCTTGGCCCAAACTGACTCCTCATCCCCGGACCTTCCATTTTCCGACTCGTCCTCTTCTTCAAACCTAAGATGGGTCCCATGGCTTGGAGAAATATGAGTCCGCAGATGTTGCGATGGCAAGGATGAGGAACGGACCAGGTCGCCATCATCTATCAACATGGCTACCTCGCCATTTATCGCTCTTTCCTGTTCCATCTCTTCCGTCTCTCGATCTCGATCGAAGAAGCCTGGAGCGGGTCTGATCGGTATAGGACTCTCCCAATTGATCTTGGGCGCATCGTCCTGTTGACTCTCCATTGCCGTATTAACATCGGCATCGGCATCGGCGACGGTGCTGGTTCCCTTTTCAGCGTAAGCATCGCTAACAGCAGATGAATCTGGGGATCTCCGCTCGAGGTGGGCGGACGCAGGAATTTGTTCAATTTGGGATATGACAGATGTAGATGTGGGGTTTTCTGGATGATCGAATTCGCGGTCGAGCTGCAGGTCTAGGGAGGGATCGAAATCAGGATGAAGGGGAAGTTCAGAGTCTTCGGCATTTTCATCTGGAGGCTGCTCTTTCTTCATGCCTTCTTCAGTCGCTTCTGACTCTTCTCTGGTTTCGTTGCCTTCTCCATCTCTCTCTCCTGTTCCCTTTTCCCCCTCACCCTTGTCGATTTCCTCCCGCCGTCGCTTCAACTCCTGCTCCACCTCCTTTTCCATACGCGCTTCCGCCTCTCTTTCCTCCTTGGTCACTTCCTCGACTTGACTCGCATCCCCTTCGCCTTCCACATCATCTGCCACTTTTGGCCTCTCCTTTTCGATCTTCTCCCATTCATTAGCCAGATCATCCATGGTGGACACCCAGGATATACGGAGGTTTTTGGTTTCGGAGGCTTGCCAAAACCTATCAAGGTCGGCTCGCCATTCGCCGACTTGAGGAGACCATTCGGGAGGCGGTCGACGCTAGTAAGAAGTTGGCCTATCAATGGGCTATCGGTGGTTGTGATGCTGACCTGACTACTTACTTGTACGAAAGAAAGAACTTCTTCAGGCCGTTGCAAAAGCTGTTTGGCATAATGGACCACGAACAAGCCACAGTCATAAAAATTCCCTTGCTGGGGTACCTTTGATGGTTTGCGTTAGCTATGTTTTGCATACCAGCTCATATACGCTTACCTTGCCCTGCCAGTACTGTGCGTCTTCAGGCTCATAGTCAATATTAAGCTTATTTTTAGCTTCATACTGCAACCATCTCGAAAGATTGGTGCCAACCGCCCTGTGAGCGCCTCCAAGAGAATCAAAGGTGATAATCCATGTACTACTTATGGGTCAGCTATTATCAAGTTAAATTGATAGAATGACTCACCGGCCGTCTTCAAAATTGGCATCTTGTCCCCTGGCCTTTCCCTTCTTCGCTGATGCTGAATCTTTTGCCTTGGCTTTCTCCTCTTCCTCGTCATCATCCACCACAGTGGTAACCACAGGTAGCCTGCCACCCTTCTCAACTTGATTCTGCTGCTGCATAGCCAGCAATGTCGGAGTGACAATATAACCCCCAGTTTCCTCATCACCGCTTCCCTCCTTTTCATTTTTGGAGCTGGATGGCCCATCCAAGTCGATTTCCTGCACTCCACTGCGCACGCCCTTCATCTCTATATCTTCGTCCCTCTCAGTATCCGTCTGCTGGCTCATGACATCGAGCGGATCTACAGACTGATCTCCTGGATGTGGGAACCCTCCATCGCCGTCTTCTGGTGCAGGCGTGAGCGGTGACGACTGGAAAAAAGGAGATTTCCGAGTTTTTGAAGGCGAAGAAGATCGGGCGAGGGATTGCTTGAGAGATTGATCAGGTTGCGCAGAAGGTGGACCAGGAGTCGATTGGTGGCCAGAAGCGTCTTCCTTTTCTTTTTCAGGAGAAGCATTTTTGTGTGTTTGCGTATTGGCAGAAATTTCAGGTCTAGCCTCGACGTTGGGATCTTCCATAAGCTCAGAATAGCGATGCTCAGGACTTTCACCGACCATACTTCCGGCTGTGGCGCGTGTGGTAGGACGAGAGATTTCTGGAGCAGGTTCTTGAGCGCGGGGCCGAAGGATTCCTCGAGGATTGATTATGACAGCCAAGTACCAATGAAAGCTAACAATCATTATTTCAGTCTGAATGTCTCAAGTCTAGGAGTACATACTGTTCATTAATAGGCACGATGATGAACCGCTTATCAAAAACATTCTTATTCCGGGTCCACCTCTGGACGGAGTTATACGCTGGCCAGCCGTCAGGTGAAGGTTTATTCCTGTGCTCTTCGTCAGGTCCGGTCCCGATTCGTTTGTGGAAGTGCATTACCCTTTCGATTTGTTCGACAGTTTACCATAGAAGAATGAGTTAAAAACATGAGTTTCCTCCCTTCTCGCATCGGTTACCTGACTCAACACATGCCTTTTTTTCATAATAAGCAATCTCTTCTTGAACAACGATCTCAGATTCTCATAAAAGGAGCGATGAACCCACCTTAAACCAAATTCCAGCAAAGTATCATTTAAGAATTCGCCAACCTTTACTCTATACTTATCACCCTGTGTGATACTCACCGCCGCCTTCTCCGTTGGTGGATAACAGAAGCACAACTCATTCCTGTTCGCTGGTGGCGGTTCCTTGGAGACGTGCACAGGTCTTTCATCATCAGAGGAAATTTCTTCGACGAGCTTGTTGGTCGAACGACGTGAACTTCGACGAACGGGCACAACCGGCTGAGGGGCGCTGTACAAATTCGTCAAGACACGGCTTGCTGTTTGGTAATAGAAAAAGCGTACAAATTAAGTTTACTCTGATTCCGATCTTCTTGATCTTCCTTCTTTTTACCTCGACCTCCCTTGGTGGCAGGTTTCTTCTCCTTTTCTTCTTTTTTGTCGTCGGTTCCGTACGGCCACGAGTCTATGGGGGAAGAGGCCCGACTTGCAATTCGTTTCTCGGCTGCTTCTGCCGCTTTGGCACGTCGCTGAGCTTCATGGCGGGCCCTAGTATCGAGGACTTGGGAGTTACACGACTCGGAAAGGAGCTTGCAAGATGCTTGGCTACATATTCGCAATCTCCCATTAGTTATGCGTATGGGAGAGACGATGAAAAAAAAATGGTGCTCACTCTAGCTCGTCGACTCGGCCAACGCCTTGAGACCTCAACCGTGATAAGAACGTATCGAGCCTTTGAGCAGTTTGCCATGATTTAGACGGCTTTATGCAAAGTTGAACCGTGTCTTCGTAATTCAGTCCTACAAATAGAAGAGTTAGCAATAAATTTTAGAAGACCACGGAATGCGCGGTTGTTCAGACATACTCTTTCCATCCAAAAGATTATTGAGCGGACCAAAATCGGTGTCGCTGGGGTTCACTTCGAAACAAATGAAAGGGTGTTCGTGGCTTGTGCACAACTGAATATCCCCGAGTCTAAGCGAGCATATCTCGGACAATTGACTGTATTACGAACCTGTATGTTAATCATTTTCTTGAAATCAATTTTCCATGATGAGCCTCCGCCTTCACAGGCCAATCTCAGCTCTTTTCCATCAAACGTTATCCCGGTGCACCGCAAGATTGTGTTTGGGGAGATCCATGCAACATTGAAAATAAGTGGAACAGAATCGCCGGGACTCTTGAGAACTTTGGTTGGTGTACGATTTGAAGTCTAAAGCATACAATAATTAGTATAACAACGCAGCAGCTCTCGTATATCAACGTACCTTGACCTGATTTCCATCCTTGTTATTCATCGGTCGCCGTTGCCTCTGCCCAAACCTTGGGGTCACCTGCTTCGTAAGCATATCTAACTCTGCGACACGCATTTCCTTTGTATTTTTTGCCTCCTTGGGCGGCATATACTCGACTTCATCGTCATCTTCTGTCGCACGAGAAGGCTGAGGATGCCGGGCGTCGCGATGATTGCCGAATACATCTGCAGCTTTCCCCTTGCCTTTGAAGGGATTTGAATTTGTCCCTTGCTCTCCACCTGTGCGTCTTGTAGGTTGGGCGCTGGATGGTTCTTTGTTTGGTGATTCGACAAGAACAGGGACATCATCTTCTGCTTCATCAGGCTTATACGCCCTTCGTACCGGGGATCCCTCAGCATCATCACTATCACCATGTAAGCCAGCGGAATGAGTACCCCTGGCATTAGCGAGAAGTTGATTTCTTGACAGAGAGCGTGTATTTGGGGTGCTGGCACGGGCGTTCTGTTGGGTAGGAGTGTTGAGTTGTCGTGCGCCGGAAGCCCTCGGGTTGGAATAAAATTCGCTTTGCGGTACGGCTTTCGCAAGACTTGGACGGCCTGAAGCGGCTCCTTTCCTTTGACTGGCACCGTATGGAGAGTATCCGTTTACAACGTTTGACACTCTAGCTCTCGCTCGAGTCATGTTGGCCTCCTACAGGTTCAGTCTTTGGTCAGCTTGGCCACTGGACAAACGACGGTATAGAGGAGTACTTGTCTGTTCTGTCCAGCCATCCTCTTTCGGCCAGAGCTGCCGCGTGCTTCTCTACAGCCCAGTGAGGATAAGTCTAGAGCTCTCTGTGAGCGATGTATGGCACGCACTCTTCTGGCGTTGCCACATGTGTTTCTTCTTCGACTTCACTTGATGCTGCTCGCTGCTTCCCCTTTCCCTTTTGCGCGCGTGTGCTGGAAACTGTGCTTGATGAAGATGCGGACGGAGTAGGGATTCTGGGGATATGATAGGCTGCGAAGGAGTCGTCGTGAACCTCGAGCTGCTCCATTGGATGGGTTTGGGATGAAGAGATCGATGATAAGATACACTAAATTACTTTTCGTCCGCGGTTGACGCGTTTTCGTCAGTTTCTCAATGTCGATACTTGACTTTCAGCAACTTTTCAACAACTCTTCCATGACTTTGAGCATATAACATGGAAGAGCAGCACCATGAGCAAGAACAAGGTCAAGATGAACAGCATCAAGCATATGCTCCGCCAGAATATAGCTTTGACAATGCCTCTCTCTATGCCTCCATAGACGCAGCATCCCTTTCCTCACCACTCGAAAACAACTTTTGGAGGTCTGCCAGATGGTACGTTTAACCATCAAAGGTCCCAAGCTAAATATTTAGGTCGCCAGATGGTTCTTCTGTACTTACAACTACGGAGGACCGCTCGTTTCGCATACACACGTTAGTTATGTCTATTAATACTGCCTACGGTCGCTGATCTCTTCCAGCCTGAGTGAGAGCAGCCTTGGTACATTCGAGACCCGCCAATTCAAACAGCCCGATAGTATAACATCATCAAACTGGTTCCCGACCGCCTCATCGCTGATTCCAGAGAGCTTCTGCTTTGTGGCTGGGATAAGGGACAATCCTGTCAAGCTCGTTGATGCGAAGACCGGCAATGTTAGTCACCCCCATGAAAGTTGGCGCTGACAGATTTCGTTCCAGGTGAGAGCGAGCTACCCCATTATAGACCATCGGGAACGATTCATATCTCCGCACAGCCTTGCTTTCCACCCTTCACTCTCTAAACTATATTGCGGCTGCTCTTCTTTCATCGAAATTATTGATCTCACTTCTTCATCGTCTACTCGGCTCAAAACGACTTTCACAAGATCGTCCAAGGATGGGCAAAAAGGAATCATCTCGGCGCTTGCTTTTGCGCCTGATACCACAGGGAGCTTTGTTGCGGGTGGGTATGATGGATCGGTAGGGATGTACATGGAAGACGGGGATTTGGAAGGGTGGTTGGGTGGAGTGGAAGGTGGGGGTGTGACGCAATTATCATACCATCCCCTCAATCCTACCCTTCTCTTTGTCGCTTCGAGGCGGTCAGATATAATCCAAGTATATGATCTCCGTAACTCTTCTCAGCCGCTGCACAGTCTCCCGAGAAAAGGGCGGACAAATCAGAGGTTACGGTTTGATATAGATGTTTGGGGCAGGTGGCTGGTGAGTGGTGATGAGGTGGGTTCGTTATGTTAATTTCTTATGATGGCATGCTAATCGGCTGTAGGAGGGGTTAGTCAGGATTTGGGATATCATCAGTCCCGAGGTGCCTGTTGTGTTTGAGAAAAAACTGCATAATGGTGAGCGCCCAACTTATCTTGTATTTACACACTACTGACATCAAGAAAGACGCTGTCAGCTCTGTTCAACTGCACCCCTATTACCCTCTCCTTTTAACATCTTCAGGCTCCAGAAATATGACTGTTTCGGGCTCATCTCTGAATAACGAATCGAGTGAAGGCTCTCAATCAGATTCAGATTCAGATGACTCTGATTCCGGGCTTGAGAATGAGAATAGTAAGAGTATGACTACGCCGAGAAGCAAAATTAAAGATTCGACGATGAAAGTATGGTCGTTCCTACCATCAACAACATCCATCTAGGTGTTTCTTCTTGCCAAATTACATAGAATGAAAATAGCTGGCTTCTTCAAGCAGAATGTTATCCGTCCAGTATGGTATGCGTCTCAGCTGCATGAGCCTATTGAACGACTTGGTAGGCCATCGTGCAGGTAGCGCCCTGCACTACATCTCTGAGACCGCCACGCAGCTTTTCATTGGAGGCTCAATTAGCAGTCTATATGTAACTGGACATATGCATAACAATATATCTATGTGCCTACTCAAAGCCCCATACCATCCAAATGATTCCTAACCCACCCGCTGCAAAACCCATTAACCCCAGTCCGGCCCAAATCAGCTTATCCCCAACCTGAACATGCAAATCACCCATCGCTAGCGCATCTCGACAAGCTTTCTCAAGCTGTGTTCCCATCGTAGCCAAGGAAAAGTTTTCAGCGATACGGGTTTGGCCACTCTGAGAGATGAGAGAACGTTGAGAAGAAGAGAGATGGAGGAGAGTGGTCAACGCTGGTGCCCATTCTTCCGCCCGGGGTGGTCGTAGAAGACCCGTACCGTTCTCAGCATTGGAAGGGATGGAAAAATCAACGATGGTCTCTACCGGACCGCCGGTATCGCATGCCAATACGGGCAATCCGCAGGCGCCGGCTTCAATGGGGACGATGCCGAAATGTTCGTTAGTGGGCGTGTACAGGAGCGCCAAGGTAGAAGGAGAAGTAAGGAGATGGGCACGCTGGGCAGAAGAAAAATTGAGAAGGAAAATGATTTGCGTATTGGGGGGGACTGGAGAAGAAGAAGGGATGGTATGATGTGACAGGAAGAGATTAGTACAGATGTTTTGGAGGTGGAGAAGAGTTTGGACATTGTCCCGTTGATCGGGGTCGTACCCGCCTGGTTGCAATTAGCTTCTTAACGGTCAAAACGTAGTGTGACTCACCGCCAACGACAAATCGAAGTTTTTCAAACTCTTCCTTCGGGATGAGATCATCGTCACGAAGCTTTGCAAAAGTCCTTATGGCTAGATCCACATTCTTCTTCGCCTCAAACCTGTTGAAAGAAATGATTGTAGGTCGATCGGATTGAACAAGTTTGACGCTTTCATCCTTGGCATTAGAAGAAGTTGATGTGTAAGAAGATACGTCAATACAAGGGTAAACCACTCGGCGAGGTTGCTCGGCAAGAGAAGGGAAAGCGAGGGCAAAAACTCGGGAAGAGAATTCAGAGTTGGAGATGATGATGTCCGATTGACCTGTCATACTTGTCAGCCAGTGCATGACGAATGTGGGGACAAGGGACAACTGACCAGTCGTATACTCCTCGAGCTTGTCAATAGGCCACCGGTACATGCGTTTCAATATGCCAACCTCCTTCCTCTCCACCACAGCCTTATCTTTGCCCACATCGATCTCCCATCCTCCGCTAAGCAGTTTGTCGGGGAAATGACAGTAAAATACGACCCTTGTCCCGCTAACAAACCTCAGAAGAGGCACAGCAACACTCTGCTGATCGACAAAGAAGATATCGAACCCTTGAAGAGGCGAAAGAGGGTTGACAAGGGATGGCGGACCGGGTAAAAGAAGGGACGTGAGAAGGAGGACTGCGAGAAGAAGGGATCGAAGGATGGAGAAGAGGATGGTGAGCGGGAATTTGGGATGAAATGATCGAGGAAGGGACGATCCAAGGACATGAACTGGAAGAGTGCCATCTATAGTCTCTGGAAAGCATCGAGAAGGATCATGTCTTGAAGTGAATATCGTAACGTGGTGGCCCTTGTTTTTGAGAGATAGAGCCGCATCCACTACGAGACGCTCTGCCCCGCCTTCCCGAGTTAGCATAACACGAGCCAATCAATCTTACCTATTCCAAGGTCCGGGTGTATGAACCCTATCCGGAGGGGGCGGCTCATTGTGAAGGACCAGTTGTAGAGGAATAGAGGAGTAGAGTAAAAGACTGGAAGTACGTTAAGAGGAGCTGTGCCTCCACCTCGTTGCGGTGCCTGGTACTGTACAGTATACGCCGCACCTCGCAGGCGATACTTTGGTGATTCGTCATTTACTTAATTATCTGCCATACTTGTTATTTGTTGATGGTCATCCGCTCGAAGGCACTTCATGATCGACGGACGGATGGCTTGTGAGTGCTCAGCTGCTGGTGCTTGTATAGCTTCAACTAACCCTTGCTTGTTGCTTTCCGCCTCACCTCTCAACCCCAAAAATATCATCTCAAATTGCTGCCCAAGTGTCGGTGTTCGTTGTTGTTCGTTGCTGTTCGTTGTTGAAGACCCATATTGGACGAAATCGACAGAAACACAGAAACAGCCGAGAAACAATACACAAAATAATATGCATCACACCATCAACTATGAAGAGGCTTCAACTGATCGTAATACTACGCTACCGAATATAGAGGGTATGCACGTCTTGCTGGTTCCAGTACTTAAAGGATGGCAAGGAGACCGCCGAGGAGCGAGTCAAGGATGACACCAACATCAATGAGAAGGGCCTTGACGAGGTAGAGGACGCCGGCGAGAATAGCGTCAACCCCCTTAAGGATGAGACTCAGAGCAACATCAAGCTGGTTAACAAGGTTGGAGACGCCAGGAATGTTGATGAATTGCCTGGGGATCTGCTGGACGATGCCGACATTAACGGTCTGAACAACGTTAGAGAGGGCCTGAGCAACGGCCTCCTTATCATCGTCACGGCTGTAAAACAAGGTTAATGTAAGGGCAATGACTACCAGAGTGAAAAGACCTACGCAATAATCTCACGACGCAAGTAATGGATGCTGGCGCCGGCATTGGCGCTGGCGCTGGCGGAAACATCAATACCGAGCTGGCCACCGCACCAATGGAAGGCGTCAATGACAGTGTTGAGGCAGGCCTCAACATCGGCTTGAGAATAACGGGGCATGGCGGCAGCAGCATTCTGTTAAGCTCATCAGCAAGAACAAACTGAGCCGACCGGATCATGACGTACAACCCTAGACTGGACCTCATTGACGACAGAGAGGACGTTAACCTCCTTCTTGACCAAGTCGGGGGCAGAAGCGATGGAGTCCTTCTCAGCGAAGGGCGCAGCGAAGACAGAGCCGACAAGCGGAAGAGCGGCAATGATGATAGAAGTAAAACGCATCCTGACAATAGTTGATGTAGTGGCTATAGAACACAAATATTTAGAAGAATGAGCGAATGTGTTTATAAAGAATGGATTAAGAAGACTTGTTGATGAAGAAGAGAAGAGAAAAGAATCTTGAATTCGTCGGTATATATATGTCGAAAAGGTGGTCCGGGCGCGATGTTGGTGCAACTTCCGTTCTTCTAGTTGCACTGCCAAGACCTACTAGAGGCAGTTAAATGGGGAACGAAAGGAGGGTCTGAAAAGAAAGCCGTAGAAGAGATCCAAGCGTCCATTGGCTGACGCGAATAGTGAAACGGCTAAAAATGATCTCTCACCGCTAGAAGTTGTAAGACATTTCTATTTTCTCCCCGCCGGACTTCTTCATTCCTTCCTATGCGTCTGTAAGCCTTCCTTTCGCCCGCCGCATCAATGAAGATGATGAGCTGCATTTTTGCGCAGGTCAGGGCTGTAACGGCATTTGTATCGAGTACCAAACAATGAAGCAGGCGCTCAATGATGGCACGCACATGTTCCCACGCTAGAGACCGACAACTCTCTTTCTATTGCTGAGTGGCAATTGTTCACCGAAACCCTGCCTCGATGTTCGTAAGATGGACAAGGTTGCTGCTCTCTACCATACTTTGTACACGACGAATGAAGGGTTTTCAGTGAGTGTTGATGTTAGAGAGCAAAAAGGAACTCATCTACTCTCTCTATTTGAGCCGTCAAGGCCTCTGAAAAGCATGAACACGTGCCCGACAGGCGGCGACGTTATTTCAAGGCATTTTGGCTTGCATAGAGGCGTTTGAGAATTCCAAAAGTATATAGAGCAGATTGTCAAACCGAATATCCTTCACGAAAAGGAAAAAGACGTGTTTAATACTTGACACTGAATCCTAGTACAATAATTGGTTGGGTAAGCCGTAAGATCTTTCATCTTACTGGCAAGCACTCACCACACAGTCGTCTAGGCGAGCTCAGATTGACCATGCGAGTCTTTGTCAATTGGAAAGACATTTGTTACTCTCCTAAGATCCGTGGTCCCCTGTCAACTTATGTCTTTGATAATCCTCCTTCTGTGCCCACTATACGTGCATATCAAGAGACTGTCAAGGCCCAGGGTAACTCCATGACATTGCCTCTTTTTATCTGTCCCACTTATCACGTGATCAAGGTGCATGAAGAAAGCGTCGATGAGGAATGGTTCACGCTGTTTGATAAGCTTCGACTAGATGCAGAGTGCTTTGGGATATATCGTAGCCCATTTGATCGACCTTTTAGTGTGGAAGAAATTGTCTTGATCAAGCACCCCGACCATTATCTCCTTTTAGAAGACAGAAAGAGATAGCCACTCTGAATCTAAAGATGGACTAGAAAGTAAGTTAAGGTAAGAGTGTGGTAACTGTACTCACCGTTAATGTAGCCACCGAGTGACGTACTTCTTGGGTAATGAGCTGTCGAACTCTAGCAACTGGGAACGAAGCGCGGTGAACTCAATGTCAGTACGTAAACTGCTTTAGGTTTGTCAATACATCACAAGTATGGACCTGAACTGTTCCGATACGTTCCCCCGAAGTGGTGACATGATCGGCGATGAGGGGGTTGTCCATTGAAATTAGGATGTTGCGAGGATCGTCACGGTAACATTAATAATGTATTCTGGTCAACGTCATGATGATATATATACCATGCTTGACACAACGGGCTCAAGTCTCTACTCCACGTCCCTCCAAGGGATACCCAACAGCATTGAGACTCTGGAACCCCACATTGAAGAAGAGTAACAGAGGAATGATGTCAGGATACGAGGAGCAAACCGGATAGGTCCTGTCGATTACGACCTCATGGATTACTCCCTACGTCAACGTGGTGCACAGTCCTCCACCGCCAATCGACGCGACCCAGTAGGAGAATCTTTCTTTGACTCCGCGGGGCGCCAGTGCCTCGGCTCTCCAAGGAAGCGTAGCCAGTGTCATAAGGGTAGCCCCCGGTCATCTCTAGCGGTGGTCTGTTGGAGGAGAAAACCGAAGAGGAAGTCAGCCGAAGGAAAAAGCAGCTGGGGAAGGCGGAGTGCGAGAGCAACTGATTAGCGAGGATGTCTCTGTTGCTGCAAAGGGTCAGAGGATTGCAGAAGCTAAAAGTCGGCATTGCCACTGCAATGGGAATGAGAAGGAGATGTGTTCAGGTTGGATTCTTACATAAACTTTATTAGATAATTAATTACGAGGAGGGCGCCAAAAGATAAAGCGGGAAAATATTAAAAATAGCAAATTTGAATTAGACATATATATGTTTTTGGGAGATTCACCCGCTGTTTGTTTACCGCCGGTTTTAATATTTGGTACAAAGATGGATTTGCGGGGCTCCTTGTTGGCGTCTCTCCATTGTCAATTCCGTCAGAGCCACTTTGTCCGCCGAATAATCATTTGTACTCTGTGCTTCATCAATAACCTATCCTAGTCTGCTGCATTACACAACAACCAAAATGGCGTCCATGGCAGCATGGCTGTTCTTCTTCCAAAACGGAGACGGCGATGGCGGGTGGCCGATCTTTGGAAAACCAGATGAAGATGGTGGTAATGGCACATTACCTCTGCCCCCAGGAAGTGGACCTACACGTGCGTCAATGAGGTAGTTCATATGACTGTCTGTAACTTGGGCTGATTTCAGTCGCCTTGTAGAGAAATTTAATGGTATGTGCCTGTAAAAGAGCCGCTCCCCCGATGCCACGCTGTCATCTACATTTAATGGCCACAGTCATTGATTAAATACTATTAGGCCCATGGTTCTCCACTCAGCTAGCATTGTCACTATCAATCGGCGTAACAAGCTTCTTAGTGTTCTGCTTTCTGAGAACTAGATGGGAAATGGTATATATGGGGAGAACGAAGCTCAAAGGTGTGACCGCATTAAGTTTATCTGCGACAAGAGCCGAGCGGTTAACCTATGAGTAGATTTCTCGCCTATATCTGCCCATGATTCAGACGCCCATTATACCCCCGGTACAAATAGGTTCTTTGGTTGGATTTTACCAACATTAAGGACGTCCGAATTCACCGTCCTTCAAACTGTCGGGTTGGATGCCGCTGTTGTAAGTCGCCGATGTATGGCCCTCACGAGACGAAAGCTTATATTAGGTTAGTTACTCCACTTCTACCGAATGTGCTTCAGCCTCTTCGGGGTGTCGGCTTTATTGGCCCTGGTTGTGCTTATACCACTCAATCTCTTTGTGAGTCCTACCATCGAGTCCGTATTGCAGCAGCTAACAAAAGCAGAGACACGGATCAACAGACTCTGGCGCTGAACAACCAGGTAGCAACGATACTCTGACATGGAACGGGACATCGTCGTTCTCTCCTCAACAGCTGTTCAATACCACATCTCCTCATACCAGGAGTAACCTGTACGACCTTCTTCTTGACCCTACTACGTCGTCTACCATTCATCTCATATTCACGTACCTCTTCACTTTCCTCTCCCTCTCATTCTTCCACAAGAACTTCCACAGTTTCGTCCAATCTCGCCAAGCATTCGGATTACAGCTCATCCACTCTATTTCAGCCCGAACAGTCCTCGTCTCTAAGCTTCCCACCCACTTGCGCGGCGATCGCGCCTTAGCCGAGTATTTCGAGGCATGTAATTTCTCCGTGGAAAGTGTCAACATCTGCCGCGATGTGGAGCCGCTCAAACGGGAACTGGAAAAGAGAACATGGGCTCTGACAAAAATGGAAGAGGCATGGGCTGAATGGATGGGCAACCCTGCGAAGAAAGGATCAGGCTATGACCCACATATCTACTCCGGCAAGAGCACCCCCCAAGGACAACATGGAGGCGCCAGAGAAGGCATGTTGGTAGATGTAGACAATAGTGAAACCAATGATACGGCCTCTCTACTATCTACATCTCCCCAAACGTACGGTAGCTCTGAAGACACTGAGGCCAATTCCCATCCTCACGCTCACATCCATATCCAAACCACTCGACCGCGACCTACCTTCCGACCCCGTTGGTTTGGAACCAAAGTCGACGCGATTGAGCATTGGGAGAAGAAGTTCAAGGCTGCTGATGAAGAAGTCAAAGAGATGAGGAAAACCGGGAGGTTTGGTGCTACGCATGCCGCCTTTGTGACGTTTGAAGATGCCCGCGATGCTGTAAGTTGGTCATCAGTCTCTCCAATTTATTCAAATCATAAGTGACTCATGGCGAGCTGTAGCAAGTTGCATGTCAAGTAACGCATTACCCTCATCATTCCCAGGCAGTCACTACACCGGCTCCCGAACCTCGCGATATCGTATGGCAGCACGTCTCAATGAGCATTAGAGAGTCCCAAATCCGTGACTTCATCGTCATGGGCATAATGGGCGTCTTGATCCTTACTTGGATTGGTAAGTCCCATAAGCAACTGGATCATGACTAGATTGCTGTACGAGCTGTACTTACGACAATACAGTGCCGGTATCTTCCTTGGCAACATTGATGTCCTATGAGGAGATTAAGAAGATCATGCCTTGGCTCGCCAGGCTCATCAATTCTTCACCACGGCTAGCTGCGATCGTCCAGAACTCGTTGCCATCATTGGCTTTAATCACTTTCAACGGATTGTTGCCTTTTTTGCTGGAGTGTAAGTTGGAACTCTGTCTTTGTGGACACATTTCTAATGAAAGTGACCTGGTGCAGGGTTAAGCTATATGCAGGCATTCAAAAGCAGGAGTGCGACAGAGTACTCTTTAATGAAGAAGTATGTCAACCTCACCTCGTGACGTAGTTACATGACTGACAACGGATCGATCTAGATATCACCTCTTCCTCCTTATTTCCGTCCTTCTCATCTTCCTGTTAACTTCTACCTACTGGGCATTGGTCAGAGACCTCGTTGATACCCCTATGAAGGTAAGCCTAACCCTTCTAGAGTACGGATAAAATGGTTCAGACTGAGCTATGACCGTAGATCCCCGAGAAACTCGCTCGGGCATTGCAAGGATCGAATGTCAGAAACTTCATGGTCTCATATGTCATGCTTCAGGGTAAGCGCTTTCAAGACTGTCAAGACTTGAATGCAATGCTGATGGCTTTTCTCCTCTTAGCTCTTGGTTTAATGCCCCTCCAGCTTCTTAATCTTGGCCCTCTGTTCTCCCTCGCTTTTGCCAGGGCATTCTGGACGAAGACTCCACGAGGTTCGTATCCTCACTATCGTCTTTGTCTAATCAATCAGTGAATCAAAACTTATGCTACATTGCACTTACAGACTATGCGGAAGCTAATGCACCGCCCATGCTGAATTATGGCTGGGTGTACCCGCAAGCCTTATTGGTGTTCACTATTACTTTGGTGTACAGTGTAATGAGTCCCCTGATATTGATTTTCGGGGCTATTTACTTTGCTATGGCATGTAAGTATTGAGACGTCCGACAGATGCGGATTACTGATTGCGCGCAGATTTGGTATTCAAATACAAACTTCTCTTCAGTGAGTATATATCGCAGAAAATTAAAATCGGCCATTAACAGTGTTATAGTCTACTTCAAGCCTTACGAATCGAACGGTGAAGCGTGGAGGATCACTTTTGCTCGAACTCTATGGGCCCTCATCATATTCCAGCTCTTCATGACCGGCCTCTTCTCTCTTCGAACATACTTCTGGGCATCTGCGATCATGATTCCCCTCATCTTGTATACCTTGTGGAAAAGCTGGATGATGTGGCGAGATTTCGGCCCGTTAAGCGAGTATCTTGCCATTAGCAGTATATGTGAGGTTCAGAGAGGTGAAGGGGTTCATGGAATTCTAGGCGTGGACAGTGGCGGGGCTGTCAGTCGAAGTCAGAGGTGAATACCTTCTTTCCTGAGGATGCGCATGGCTATTTACAGCTGACCACCGTAGCATGATTAACCACCGCCGTTACGCTATGAACGACGAAACACTCTATGTAGCCCCTTCCGATTCCCGAACAGACTACTCCCAACCACCCATGAATAACTTCTACTACAGTGTTCTCAACACTGGCCGACGGCGATACGCTCACCCAGCTTTAGACGGAAGCTTGCCTACCCCCTGGTTGCCAGCCATAAGTAAAGAGGATGGGGAAGGCCATAAAGGAAGGGGTACCAAAGCGGTCGTGCTTAGTTTGAGAAGGAAAGTGGTGAAGCGTCTCAGAGGGCATAGAAGGGATGAAGGTATCAGCGGGAATGGAGAGGCAAGTATGGAAGGGAGTCACGAGACGCTGGCGATACCTGAAAGCTGGACACGGGGGGGATCAGATACAGCACGTCCATCGGGAACTTCACCTTCGCATGCCCAACAAGAGTCATACCCTTCCTCTAGCCTTTCCGCCAACCCATGGGGTGATCCTTCACCCGCCTCATCCCTTCCAAATACCCGTAGCACACCAACACTGAAGAAATCTCCTTACAGGGCTGGTACGGGACCCATAGCATTGCCGGAGGAAGGTAACGTCTGGGAGGACGATGAACCAGAGTCTCCTGTAAGTGTCCTTCTCAATATCGTATCCTTACAGCACATGTCATTAAACAAACCGTAGTCCACATATTTCCACAACCGAGGACGAGGAAGGGCGTCCAGCAACATTGATCAAAGTGCGATCGGAGCGAGTGAAGTTGGTCAAGGCAGCAGTGCACCTGTACCACCCGGAGTTGGTGGAGCCCTCTAGATGTGATCTGAATGTGAATAAACTGCACCTTCATTGACTTTTTTATAACATGTAGCTTTCTACCTTTGCTTGCTTGCACCGACTTCTCCCTCCATCGCGTCGGGAAAGGATAAGTCCACAACCGTTTACAATGTCTGATAGAACATCAAGGTTGCCACCCGCAAGTAATTTCAATTGATGCAAGCTTTCCAACTTGACTGTCAAGCTTTTGTAGCCTTTATGCAATCGTTGTTTGTTCATTACAGGACAAGCCGGCAATTACCATTGCCATTCGAATTGGCTACAGCAAGACTTCTGACCATTATCACAGTACCAAATTCCCCTTCTAGCGCTTCGGCTCTTCATTTATGAGAAGGGACTATGCATATGCCAACGATTATGATTTGTCGCCAACCCTTTAGTTTGTGCTACTACTCCCATCCTGAAGCTCGTGCTCCAAAATCTGATTCAAACTCTCCATATCCCACTCTGAAAGCTTCTTCCTCTTCACAACCTCAATCTCCTCGTCTTCCTTGTTCCCTTTGACATCTCCAAAGAACATCTTTGCCAATTTATCATGCTCTTCACTCCCTGCCAGCACGAGACTAACCACTTTCTGCGTTTCCCCCTCTTCAATGGAGGCATCAACCACCGCATCAGTACCCAACCTCCCCAACCGCCCTGTAACAGTATCATAAAACCTCATCCTATCCCCTACCCCCTTATTCTTTCTCTGCGCTTGCGACAACCCTTGTATATCCAGTCCACCCAACATATACACTGTCTGCAGCTGAGGCAGATGTAAACCTGGTACAGACGATCTCGCCGCAAGCAAAATGGGAGGTGCCACACCTTCCGCCACGGGCGGGATACCGACCCTCAGCACTTCCGGCGTGAGGAGCGAAGTAGACACGCCAAGTGAAGCCAACGCCTCGCCAAGTTGATCGAGGGACGTACCCTCCGGAGGGAGGGCGAGCGAGTATTTCCCCGGGGGAGGAGGGGATGTAGCGTGAAGGAGAGCCAGGGTTTCGAGGATATACCTTTGCGATGAGGATGAGGAGGAAGCGGGTTGATATTTTGGTTGAGGAGTGAAGCCTGTAAGGTCTGAAGTAGGGGTTAGAGGTGCAAAATCGCCCGTTTCATGGTCTACTAGAATGACATGATGTTCCGGTTCTTTTTGCTCTTGCCCTTTCCTCCCCCTTTTTCCTTTGGCTGATTTACCCAGCTGTGGGCCGTCATTAGGAGATACACCGATCGCCTGTAACAACCTCTCTCTAATCAATCTTTTATTGTCCGATGCCGATGGTGAGAAATCCAGATCCACAACCCTATTACCTCTCCGTACCCACCCACGGGTCTTGACAAACCTCTTAAACTCCCTACCCATCGTTGCACTCGTCCAAACCGTGTTGATCCCATTCCGTCTCTTCGCAAAATCTAACGTTCCGTCACGGGTGATCTTGATCCCCAAAAGCTGGGTTATGGCATGGACGATCGGTGGGGGATGACGGATCAGAGGGTGTCGGTAGAGATCCCGGGAAGTTGCGTGTCGAGAGGGGAGGGATCCAACCATAGTGTCTGGTTCGTCCAGGAAAATGTGAGTGAGCTGGGGTGTGTCGAGGTTGAATTGCACGGCAATCTTGGCGGTGGAGATAACGATTGGCGTATCGGGTAATGCCCATGCGGGGGACTTTTCGCCTTTTGCCAATAACGTCTTGGGACTGAGCAAGGAGAACAGAGGCGGGGAAGAGGATGATGAGGAGTATGGTGAAAGCGTTTGCAGGTGAGAGAAGATTTGATGGGCAAGGTGGGGAGTTGGGACGAGGATCATGACTTTTGGACTATTACCTTTCCTTATACCCTGCGGTGATGGACGCAGGGCGAGTTCCAAAGCAGCTATTGCTAAAGCTAGTGTCCTAAATGATTGCGTTAGTGCATATCCACATCGTCTTCCTATTACAGTATCAAGACCTACTTGCCGCGCCCCATCGCATCTCTCAGATAGACTTCATTCCCCGAAAACACCGCCAAAAGGAAGAGCCGCTGTGCCGGGGTAGGTTCCTGTACATGGGGAAAACCCTTCGCAAGTTGTTTCAGTATAGGAAGGGATACACCCAGTCCCTATATCCTTGGTCAGCTCTACAGTTTGTCTTAGTAATTACAGAAGACGAGAGAAAGCACTCACGGTCCATGAGGATAGTTGCGGTGTTAGGACATTCTCGGGGAGCTTCTCTCCTTGACTGGCTTCCTCCTGGGCAACTTTTGGCTCTATCGTTGTGTTTACGATGGAAGCTTCTGTCGTATAATTCCGTAATGATGGGACAATCTGCGCACTATGTGCATGATCGATTTTCCGAGATGTCGAAAGGTTGAAGACAAGAAGTCGGGAAACAGCGAGCGCTGGTGTTACAGTTCTCCCTATTTGGGGGGCGCAGCGAGGTGCAGCACGCAGAGTATTGGATGTCCTTCCCAGCATCTAATGCGAAATACTGGAGGGGTAACGCTATTACGAGCAACAAGGAAATAGTAAAAAGGCAGAATATGTATATTGCAAAGTCAAAATCAGCGCCGACGGACTTCCTGTTTTTCATCATCGTTCCGTCGTCTGTCTTTAGTCTCCCAACAGGGTCGGCCGGCAGCCAGTCCTTGTAAAGCTTAGCTCTCGATATGCCCACCTGCCAAATATACTTTGATGCATTCCCATAGGTAACCAACGTGTAGGGGTTAAAATGCAACTAATGATAGCTATGTTATAGAGTTATACAAACTTGCCCTTAACAGTAAATCTTCATTCAGTTGCCCTTAACAGTAAATCTTCATTAGTATAACGGTTAGTATAACCGCTTCTCATTATCTGGATCTTCCAGTTCTGTTCGCGGTAGACCAGGGTTCAACTCCCTGATGGAGAATTACTTTTTGTCCTTGCAAGAAAGCTATAATGTTTTATCCTTGAAGCGAAGTGAATTAGCTTATTCTTATTAAGATCTCATCATTTCTCATTCAGACAAGAGCGAGACGAACAAATTTTTCGCTGTTTTTCAAACTCGCGGTGTCAGAAAATGGAGGCTGCGGGAGAGGAGATGACAGCCTACTCCGCTTTCTTCTGGAGAAATGATGATGTCATCATGAGATGCTCCACTTGTGATTGTGACGCAGTCGCCCGTCGGCCCGTTGTTACTGCTGTCGCCGAGTAGTTCGCGATGGCGGGGTCGCATCGCTTGCATCGTGTTTCAATCCATTTCCTACGTTACCTTGTCTCATCCCATTATATCCCACACACAATGCCTCACCAAATCATTCTCCACCACCTCAACAACTCCCGCTCAGACAGGATCTGTACGTCCATTTCCCTTCTTTCCGTCCCGCTACTCCTTGCGTAAGGCTAACAGCATCTAGTCTGGACCCTCGAGGAACTCAACCTCCCATACGACGTTCAAGTCCACTTCCGTCTCCCTACCCGCTCAGCTCCTCCTTCCCTTCATAAAGTATCCCCTCTTGGCCGCGCCCCAGCCTTGATTCTTGACGGCAGGCTCCTCACCGAATCAGCATATATCATTCACACTCTCCTCTCTCTTCCCGAGGTCCAGCAAGCCGCTCAAAAGGGAGAGATTGATGTTCAGGTAGAGAACACTAATGACGATGTGTTTTGGAGCCATTTCGCAGAAGCGAGTATGATGAACCTCTTACAGGGGATGGCGACTGTTGGTGCGACATCCCAAGGGTGGTTGTCGGGGAAAGTACCTGGATTGCCAGAGTTGTCAGAGGATGAGAAGAAGGGGATCCAAAAGTACTCTTCTTGGGTCCAAGTGAGTCAAGTTTCAGAGCTTTTGATATTCTGGGCTGACTTATATCGTGTAGGATGGGTACTTCCGACCTAACATTCAGTCTCCTATCGACTTTGTACGTCCACTTACACCCCAGGCTTTCATCAATGTGCCACTAACTTTTCTTTCCATAGGCAGAAAATTTCCTCGCAAAGCAAGATGCTCCATTCTTCTCCGGTACCTCCAAGCCAGGAGAGGGCGATGTAAGTCCCTACCACTTTCCATAACATGCAATGATTACGACCCGTCCAACATCAAACAAATGAACCAATAAATAGATTGAGCTGACAACCATTAACCTAGTTCATGATGTTCTTCGCCATCAACTCCCTCCTCGGCGGGTCGCGAGCTGATATGGGGTTCAAGGTCGGTCCCAACTTGAAGAAATGGTACGACATTGTACTTTCTAGGTAAGTCTCAGCTCTTTAGACCCACTACAGCATTCTACCATTCTGCGTTCCATCCCTTTGTCCAAGAGCTCTGCTAACGAGTTTTCAATCTTTTTATTATGATGTAGGCCGGCGGGGAAGAAGGCTTTGGAAAGGTTGAAGCAGGAGGAAGAAAGTGCCAAGGCGAAGATCTAAACTCGAATTCAATAGATGCTATGAAAAGATATCATGTAACGGAGGAATATGGGCTTCAAATTAATGTAACGGAAAATGGACCTTCATCCCATCGCCTCTCATTTACACGCCGTCCATCTCAAGAAGTCAACTTCTCAAAACATACAATTTGCTCACCCTTAAGCGTCAAGCTTGTCAGAAATTTGATTTATTGTTTATTTCTTCATCCATTATTTCTCAATTATCTGTACAACTTCACGTGTCACCTCCCTCCACATACTCACTTGCAATAGATCTACAACTTCGAGCCCCCGATTCAGTGGTTACGAGGAAGCTCGACAACTTGATCGATGCCTTCGTAAGGCGGAATATTAAGCTCATGCTTCTTGGCCAGCTCGCTACCATACCCATTAGCCCATTTAACCCTTTTTCATTTCGAGAAGAAATACGAAAATGAAAAGAAAAACGGAAGGACTTACTCTGGAACAAACCTGCCTCCAAGCCAATGCTGCCCTTTGAACGTCTTGACCCCCTCTTTCGGGGCCGTCAAACTAACAAGAACCTCTGGCTCAAACGTCTCTATCGTCTCCTTTTCCCCTTTATCATCCTCCTCCGTCCAAAGTGGCTGAGGGCCATCCGTCACCGACCATCCCGAGGGAATATCCACCGAAACAATCGGGATCTTTTTGGATACACCTGTGATCGCTTTCAACACTTGATCAAACGGCTTCCTCAATGGCGGCTGGAAGGAGAATCCAAAAATGGCGTCGAGAATGACGTCGGATTTAGCGAGCTCCGTTTGGAAGGCGTCAACGTCTTTGAGGATTGGGATATTGAGGTTTTCGCACTGTTTGACGAGACGTTGGAGAAAATCTTTGGAAGAGGGTTTAGGGAGGTAGACGGTTGGGATATATGAGAAATGGCGCAAATGTCGAGCCGCTACGAGACCGTCCCCACCCTACATCAAATTAATTTGATCAGCCAAAAACAAAGTTTCGACGCAAAGAACAAAATGGCACGCGTACCTGGTTACCAGGTCCGCAAGCAACCATCACACGCTTATGGTTCGTAGGCGGATAACTCTTTGCCAAAGCCTGGGCACATGAGAGACCAGCAAGTTCCATCAACTGCAACGAGGTGTCAGACACATTTACGACCCATTCTCGGCGTATCGTTCAGAACCTCAATTCATTTGCCCAATCAAAAGAGATGGAGAGGTAAGGAGTGATGAGGCACTTACCTGATCAAGGGAAAAGGCCCCAGAAGCTGACATGAGCTCCACATCGATCTAGGTATCCCAAACGTTAAGGTCAGCGGGAGGGTTTGTACAGCTAATGACCACAATGATGAGTAGACGTGCCTGCTGAGCGAGTTTCTGACTAATGTATCTGATAGCCATCTTGTATATGTGTATTCTTGTTAGTAGCTGAAGGAAAATCAAGACATAAGACCGAACAAATCCACGACAGCAGTAGTCACGTAGCGCTGGTGGTGGAAACGACGAACACAAGTGGAGGCCAGCAGCCTGGACGTCATTCGGGGTTTTTTGTTACGTAATGTAGGAATTCCATGAACCTCCACTTCCGTGAATCATCGGTTCCCCTGGCTCGTCCGCTCCTCACCCCCACGCACTTCCGTTAAAAATCCTCTCTTCTGCCGATGTCGTTGTTCCTGTCTCATTTCTGGTTATCAAGCGCGGCAGCGATGATGATGGGTGGACAGTTGATTATACAAGTAGTCACTATTAAATTACTGTTACTGGTGGGTACTGAACTTTCATCCTACTACATCTTCAGTCACGCATGCAGCATTCGATAGTGTAGCGGTACCACTGTTCAAGTAGAGGCCGGAAAGCACCTGAAGCTACAATAGTTTCGTTGTCCTCAGTCGTTTGTATTCAATTGAACTAGAAGCTCCGAATGTAGTCGATTGACTGGTAGACTTGAGAGTTTGAGAAGACTAAGCAGTGGGGCTATGCATTTATCTATTCTAAAAGCTA
Organism: Cryptococcus neoformans H99; assembly: GCF_000149245.1. NCBI lineage: Eukaryota > Fungi > Basidiomycota > Tremellomycetes > Tremellales > Cryptococcaceae > Cryptococcus > Cryptococcus neoformans. The sequence continues at coordinate 1,628,369 of NC_026749.1, forward strand.
CGCCTTTTATATGTTTCTCAGCTCTACGAGCTGAGTCATCTTTCTCACACTTTCCCTGCACCCTCCGCTCGGACCACTCTCTTCCCTAACGCCTCCTCGCACAGTCCTCCTCTTCCTCTCGCCTTCTTCCTTCTCCCTCTCTCTCCTCCGCACCCCAAAACTACTTCTTCGTCTTTCTCTCGTCATTCTCTCTGTCTTCCTCCTACCCTCGTTCCTTCGTATCCTTAGAGATAGTAGATGATTACGGATGATGTGCAGTGCCCGGCACGCAATTTTGCTGTATTTTCGTAGAAATGCATATTTACTGTTAGTGCATTTTTACTGTTACTGCATTACTATCATTATCAAAGCTTACTGAAGATTTTTACCAGCTGGATGAGAAGCCGATGATGCGTAAGTTGATATTATGCTGAGAACTACCGCGAGGACTTTGCGGTATGCCACATGACAGACGGAAGAGACATGCATCGACGGTTACAACAACGCCACATAACAAGAAACAAAAGCGTTCGCCATACCCAGTCGAGGATAAAACTATTAGCATATTTGTCTTTGATTCCATCCCAACAGTAATTTTCCAAAACTTCAAAGATGAACTGCACTGCAGCTTGATGGACTAATCCGTCAAAAACGAGATGGAAAAAAGAGATCCTTAGAGTCTGTCCACATAACCAAGGAGCCACTGCAGGTGCCTATAAGAAGATCGCGGTTGGTAACGAGGCTGCATGTGGCCTGATTGATAAGTTTGAGCCCACATAAGTCCTCGCTCGTAGTGCTAGACTGATGTGTCAGTATTTTGTTGTATCGGAGCATATATTGGGGACTCACTTGAATACCCATCACACCCTGAGCACCGGGGTATCCATGGTAGCCATTGCTCTCAAAGATAGATGACCATTGGGTGTCGACTATATCGATAAAGATATCTTCCGAGGGGGGTGACTGAAACCCAAGGTGTCCATTCCAAGTCATATTTTGAATAGCAAGTAGTGTGCCATTGGTGATAATAACCATATCTGGAACGAAATTTAGAAGTGTTTAAGGTTTGTTGAACAGTAAAACTTACCAAAGTCACCATTACTGATCAAGACCCTATTCGTAGCCTCGATAACTTGAGGCAAGACCTTTTGAATAGGATCCGCTGACAAGTCTCCCCTACCTTGGGGTCCTTGTTCTTCGCCTCCAACAAAGACCGGCCTGGTAGCACAAAGAGTCCAGTCAATATGTTCGGGAGCGTGAATAGCGGCTTTAACATCGGATCTGTTGAAGTAGATGCCACCAGGGGCATAGCTGAACTGAGTAGGCATACCTAGGACATCCCACAGGAGCGGACACATGAGGTTCTGTGTACGAATACAATTAGTGACAAGACCCGAAAGGCAATCATCAGTTATTCCAGCTCACAATTTCATAAATGTCGAAACAAGGGTTGATCCGGAAAGCCTCTTTAATGACCCAATCGAAGATGGCACATGTGACGTTGTCGATATCATAGTAGTCGAAAAAGAGAGGGGGCTGGTTTTCAGTCGGAGGAAACTTGAGATACCTTTCGATATAATCTTTGTAGCCGCAGGTCTCATGAAGTTCTTTGAACTCAGCCATAGTGGTTTTATTAAAGTTGAAAAGGTTGGCATTGGCTTCAACGAAAGGATAGGTAGTGATTTGTTCTTGCACAAAGACAGATTCACCGATAGCAGGGTCGTACACAAGGGCCCCTGTTTGATTCAATACAATGTTATGCTGGAAATGCATTACCACTTACCAGAAAGATCATAATACGTTTTGTTTTGCGCGTCCAACATTGCGGCGCCGATATAAGGTACATAGCGACCTGCATATGATTCTCCAGTGACGTAAATTTTATAGTTTTTGATTCCAAAGAGATCCTGGAAGTTCTTGAACCATTTGATAAAGTCCTGGGCAATCTCTTCTTCGGTGGTAGCCTTAGGCGTACCGATTGAAAACCCAGTACCAATAGGTTGCTCTACCCTACACCACAAATAAGGTTCGCATTGAACTGAGTTGGTGAAAAAGACTCACCAGAGCATGTTAGTTAAATTTACCCATGAGTAGTGATTGATAACAGGCGCATACGTTCCAGCTTGCCAAGTCCATAAGCCGTTCTCTTGGAACCAACCCTCTAGAGAACTACATCCGGGACCACCGTTGAGCCAAATTGTAATATCATCGGAGGCTTCTCCCAATTTCGGCTGGAAAACAAAAAAGAGGCCTTCGGACTGGTTGTGGTAATCGATAGGTATGAGGCCGCTGTAGATCTCACCAAGGTCGAATGGGACATCAGGAAGTGATTTGATGAGGAATTCTGAAATAGACTATAAGGACTTGATAATCAATAGAGAAGGAGCTACATACCGGAAGTTTTGTTGTTGTAAAACCTCCATTTTGGATGCCTCTCCTTGGGTGTACGGCATTGCTCCACTTTCGACGCGTCATTATTCGACGCGTTGTTAGCGAGAGCCTCTATTTTAGCCTCCTTTGCGGCAAGAGCGGCAGGTCCTCGGCCACGCAGACCGTGGGGTTCTCTGGCGGCTTCGATGACTGATCCCAAAGCGAAAGCCAGCAAGACGGCGCTTACTACTTTGGAGCACATGAAAGATCTTTGTAGCGTAGATACTAGGATCCAGGGCTGAGCGTCAAGTTAAGAGATGACGCCCACAATACGTTGACTAAAAGTGAACGACAAGAGAACGGTGGGGAAATTGAGGATGATCGACAGGTTACTATTTATACGCCCTAATCTCACATCTCGGAGGGTCTTCCATTGCTTTGCTGCCAGAGATGGGCTATGTGCAATATGTGGCAAATGCATTTAGTCCACGTTTATTGTCCATTGTTTATTGTTGGTGGAAGTTGATCGGAAAGAGTGCCAGATCTGTCATGCGCACGAAGGGTGCCATTAATGTTGGTTGCGGCCTTGTGTACTGGGTTCAGGCGCTGATTGGCGGTCAGAAAGCAGGTGGAATGGATGTGCAAGGGTCCTCACTGCATTATACAACGACCCTGCTTTGTACCCAACGATGAGCCAAGCCTCCTCGACCAAATTCGTCCATCCCCTAGATCTGGCCCGCGCCTAAAATATCAAGTTCTTGCTCGTCTCTGGCAAAAGCCGGAGTCGGTCGTGGGACATCTGCCCACAACACTAATCATTCTATCTGCTGCTCTTATACCATCCTTTCGATAGCAACGCAACAAAGCATCGTATGCAAATAGAAAGATGATCGCAGGTCGCTGCACGGAAAAAGTGAGTCCCTGTTGTCAACAGGATCTTATCACAAATTTAATCCCCAAATCCATTTCAAATTTACTTATTAATGTTTTTCTGTAGTATTTTTTTTTTAGATCGGTTTCTCAGGGATTGTTCGTTTGTCGGGTTTTGCCAAGCATAATACTAGTACCTAAACATCTTTCTGGGTCCTCAGTTATATTGCAGCTTCGATACTTACGTATACCACTGAGTCGGCTGGTGGGAGGACCACGCGTTCAATGGCTGCCATGCATGCATGCTTAAAATATCTGTGCTTGAAATCAGCTGAAGAAGGTAAGACAAATGCGTGGTGCTGGTTGTAGGCAGGTGTACTTCCTCAACTACTATTTTATAAGGGCGGGATGACCGCCCATATTTGCTGGGGACTTCTGTCCAAACGGTCCTCAACAAAGTGGCAAAAATGCTTTAGCGTGGCAAAAGTCGCATCGGGCAAAAGTCGCTACTTCTGCCGATATCACTAATAGTAGTGCTCTAATATAGAGCTCTGGGTGAGTCACAAATTACACGCTGTTTAACAGCGATCGGCGGGCAAGTTGTTCGACAAAATTCACTCCGCGTCTCGGCTGCCAACCTCGCCCTCCTTCTTCAGATCCCCAAGAGAGCAATTATCCCTGCACTTAGCCATGGAACCAACAGTTTCTCGTCTTTGGGCCTATTTATCTCATCATGACTGGCCGGAAGCGTCGAATTTGCCCAGGCAGCGGAGCCAACGGAATGTCCAAGGAGGACCAAGCCCTTAGGAAGATCAAGAAGAAGAGACTTGAGGCTGCAGCCAGGGTACTGACAAAAAGCCGAAGCATAGCCAATACCACCCCGAAGCCCTCAATAAACTTCGCAACAAGCGCCCTACAGGGCGGGCCGGCCATTCTTTCAAACCTCCTTACTAATCCTCCTGGTCATCAGGCAATCCCAGCTCTCACCCCCGACATATTCTAGGAAATGATTAGCGATAATATGAATCTCTACACACGGCGCTTGGTATATCTGGCTGGACTCCGCCACCTCATGGAAGTAGCTTATAAGAGCGACAAGTTCTGCAAATTTCCCAATGAAATGAGTCGTGGCATTGTCAGCAACACCCTACCAGACAAAGAAGAAGTGTTCCTAGCCTCAAAGCTCGTCCCTCTTCACAGGCTGGATGGCTCTGTACGCCTCATCGCAGTCGGCGACCTCATCTATCGACCATGTGCAAAGGCCATGCTCAAAGCCACCTTCAAATTGGAATTTCTCCTACCCTTCCAGATAGGAATGATGTCGCCAGGCGGCGTTGAGCTAACTGTCAGGGAATTAGGCGAGCAATCGAGGGTACATTGGACCGCCACCACATACACCTTTCCTATCTAGACACATCGAATGCCTTTAACTGCATTGGCAGGGGAGAAGTGGCAACTGCAGTAGCTAGTCACGCCCCCAGACTCTATCAGGCATGTATATGGCCCTGCAGCAACTCATCGGCGCTGGTCTGCAATGGGCATGCATTAGCCTCCTCCCAAGGGTTCGCCAGGGAGACTCCTTCGGTTTTCTCTCCTTCTGCTTAGACTTACCCCCATGCTAACCGAGCTTGCTGCATCTAGCGTAGCCTTGCTTGGACCAGTACCATAATTATGATTCTTAGGCCCTATCTTGCCTACACTCTTTCGATCATCTCGGATCTCACCGTCAAATAACTGCATACCTTGACGACGTCTTCATCCTCTCGTCCGACAACACAGCGCTCGGGGAAATTAAGGCCTTTCTAGCCTCCAAGAGCCACGTGCTCAAATTCAACGAGGACAAATGTTCAATCCAGAGCCTAAGAGACATAAGGGAGAACCGATTCAAACCGCTGGGTACAATGATCGAAAGCACGGTGAAGCGCTGAACCTTCTTGCAATGTCAATAAAGAAATCACGAAAATCTTCAAACACAGCAGGATTCTCGGGTTCCTTATATAGGTTTCGTTCTTAAAAAAAAAGGAAAACCCATAGATAGTAAACTTGAAATGAATTATGGTTATTTCGCAGTAATATCACGCACGATACCATCATTTCAACGCATGCCGCTGGCTGCAGATGCGCCGTAAAACGTTTCATGGATGAACATGAACTTTTGAGCATCAGCAGGAACCTACAATGAAAAGAACTCATCCAGTAGTCATGTAAAACCACAGCGAGTTGGTTGATTGTTGTTACGTTTTGTAATGGCGACGACGGACGGAGCAAAAAGTGGCAAGGCCAGACGTATAACGTCTATTCCAAAAAAAAATATTTCTCCATCAGGGAGTTGAACCCTGGTCTACCGCGAACAGAACTGGAAGTTCCAGCCACTGAGAAGCGGTTATACTAACCGTTATACTAATGAAGAGTTTTAGTCAAAAGGATTTCTAAAAGATATATTACAAATTTGCTGTCATATAATCATGCAATGACCGTGGGAATGACAATGGTTTATAATCAATTTCCTCAGAAGGTATTAACGGATTCAGGTACTTTGTAATAAACGATTTGAACGGCACACGTGCATTACAACTGCTTACTACCGTAGAGTACTCCACCACAACCAACCACATTCCCTCACTCCTGTAATTTCGCTGGTAACATTCTTCAACTCCTCCTTCTTCTCATAACCTCTTCCACTCTTACAATGCCGCCGTCAACCCATCCTCAAGCTCGCTCCAAGCCTCTTCTCAACATGGACTCCGACCCGGCGTCATGGCTGAACTTCTCTCTTCCTCCACGCGCAAGATCAGGCGCAGGAGTCCCCGGCTCTGGCGTCCCTGGTCCACCACGCAGGAGCAGAAAAGGTGGCGAGGGCTGGCGAGGTGGAGCGTTGAGTAGGGAAAAGTACCTCAATGCTTCATTTAAGTTTGTCCTGAAACCGAGCGAGGCGTTGTCGTATGGAGCGCATTTCGCTGATCCAGATATGTAAGTTGCCACTTGGCTGTGGGACGTAGGCTCACGCGTGGAATAGATCGCTACACTGGCCCAACATACTGCAGATACTTGTCCCGACTTTCAGCGCGCTGTCAGTAGCTCAAGGGTATGTATCCGAGCCACATGCTGAAAATGGTTATAAATCACATGATTTGGAGGAGATGGGCGAGGAAGCAGCAGAGCGGCGGCGGCGGATGGAGGAAGAGAAGCGGGGGAGGATGTGTCCTATTTGCTTGGGCAAACCAGTGGCAGGGAGGATGACGAAGTGTGGTCATGTAAGTATTGTTTATTCGTAGAAAGGGGTTACGCTGACATCGATCAGATCTTCTGTTTTCCCTGTATTCTACACTACATCCAACTCTCTGACATTCCGAAATCTGCGAAATGCCCGATATGTGGAGATATGGTCCAGTCAAATGCGCTCAAGAGTGTAAAGTATCTCGACGCAGAGGCGATGTTAGAGTCATCCACGCATGCCGCCAATGACGCTTTCGAGGCTTCACTCGAAGAAGCCAAAAGGCTCGATTCGGGTGATCGTCATGACAAACGACATCGACTTCATATGCGCTTGATCCAACGTCCCCAGATGACTACGCTTGCTTTGCCTTCCTCTTCCACTTGGCCTTCCGATGCTGTACCCCCGCATACCGCACCGTGGTATTTCTTGCCCGATATCATCACTTACAGCCGGTACATGCTGGCAACACCTGAGTATATGGGCAAGGAACTAGAAAGGGAGATGACGGAGTTGAGGAGAGAGTGGGAGCTGCTAAGAGGGGATGAACTGGGAAGGGTGTTTGTCAAGGCTGCGATGGACAAGGTTGAGCGGCAGATGAACAAGGTGAAAGAAGAACTTGAGACGGAGTTGGTTAGAAGATCTGAGAGAAAGGGGAGAGAGGCGTGGGGTTCGGCGGTCGGCGGGGATAAGAAAGAGAAAGAGCAGCAGAGAGAGAGGGAAAGGAAAGAGCAAGAACGGATTGAGCGAGAGAAACAGCAAGACATCGGACCGGTACCTGTGGAATTTCTTGCAAACCAACGAACCGCATTTGATAACTCTGCCAATATAAATATCCCTCCAAATTTACCTGTCGAACCGAATCCGATGCCACCCTTGCCTCGAGATAAGAAATCTCGTCGCCGACTTAACCCTGCTCCACCTCCTCAATCTGTCCCTCCCGCTCCGTCATATTACTTTTATCAATCCTCCCTTGGCGCAAATGTGTTCTTACATCCACTCGACATCCGTATGTTGCTCGCCCACTATGGTTCATACAATCTCTTTCCCTCCAGCATGACCTTTGAAACAACAGGCTATGATCCTGGGACGATTAACGACGATCTCCGTAAACGATGCAAATACCTCTCTCATCTCCCTCTCGGCTCCGAAGTCGTCTTTGTTGAAACAAACCTGGCCGACCTTGTCTCCTCTACCATCCTGGCCCAATTCGAGCAACCTCTCAAAGCGCGTAGACAAAAACGCAGAGACAAGGTGCGAAAGGAAGATCGGGCAAAACAAAAATGGGAAAAGGCCGAACGGTCAAAAACAGTAGAGGAGCTACAGAGCGTCAGGAGCGTACCGAGCGCGTTTGTGCGCGGTGGGTTGGAAGAGGATAGAGAGTTGGAGTTGGCGTTGGCAAGGTCGGCGGTGGAGTTTGAGCAGAATTTCCCGGTGGCTTACCCCCAACCTGGGATGGCGTCTTCGCCACCTCGATCGGGGGCTTGGGATCAGACCCCAATCCAAACCCAGAGCCAGAGTCAGCAAGACCAACAGAGGAGTTTTGCAACAGCCCTTCATCAGAGGTATGACCCTTCCCTCTCGAGGTCGAGGAGAGAAGTCGATCCCGAGGTGGATGCGCTGTGGCAGCAATTTGAGTCGATGGATGTGCATCTGGATCCGGGTGTTGGTGCGGATCCTGGCGTGCGTACCGAAACAGGTGCTGGTGCAGGTGTGAGAGAGAGTGAGAGAGGGGGTGGGAGAAAGAAGAAAGAAAAAGGGAAGAAGCTGATCTTGGGTGGGGGTGGACGTCGGGCGTGAAGGATAGGTCATAAGTCATAAAGTATAGTCATTAGATAAATCATATATCATCAATCTGTTGTTAAGCATTTTTTAGCTGCCTCTATCTTCTCTATCGCAAGATTTTTCCACAGCTGCAGCTGATTGCCGCACCTCCTTATTATCGTGATATAGTGATTGTGATTACGTAATGACAATGGGCCGGCGTCGCGGATGCTGTTCCGTTGTTGGTTGCTGGAAACAAGAAACCGTTCCTACGTTTAGCCCGTACCCCGTACCTTCTTCAACGAACTCGGACTGCATTATTCACCTTCCACTATTCTATAAATAATCCCCGTATAAGTGTATTAATTTAACTCTAGCGCAAATACAAGATGGAGGGCTTCGACCTCCCAATGAGCTTTGGCAAAAAATCCAAGGCAGGAAATTCGAACCTCAAAGCGAAGGTGGAGAACACGAAGCGAGCAGACATCTTTACATCAGTGAAAGGAGAGGAGCCCGCAAAAGAAGTACCACAACCTCCGTTATCTACAACAGGGAGGAAGGCCGATGCCGAGGAAGACGATAACGAGGAGGAGATTGGACCCATACCGCCTTCTGCGACTGGAAAGCGTAAGGCTGAAGAGAGTGATGTCAGTGATGATGAGCAAGAGGCAGAAGAAGAGGTTGATAGGTTACCTATCTCGCACGAGATTATCCTGAAAGATCATACAAAGGTATGTGGTTTCATGGCCAGAGTATAGCTTCCCCGGAGACTGATTGTTTTCAACAGGTCGTTTCTGCCCTTGCGGTCGACCCTTCTGGTGCTCGTATCGCTACTGGTTCGCACGATTATGATACGAAACTCTGGGATTTCGGTGGTATGGATCATCGATTAAAGCCGTTCAAGAGCTTTGAAGCGAATGGGAACTATTACGTGCGTCTATTTTTGGTCAATCACTTTGTTATCGTAATGACATGATTATAGGTTCATGATTTATCATACTCTCCTGATGGCCAACAGCTCCTTGTCATTTCGGGAACCGTGCAGCCAAAAGTGTTTAACCGTAATGGTGAGGATGAGTGGGTGCTCTCTTTTCCAGTGGTACCCCGAGCTTACATCGCCCAGGATGGAATTCAACAAGGGTGACGTCTATCTGCGAGATATGAAGAATACCAAGTGCGCCTTCCCTTGCATAGCAGACCAACAGATGATTCATTCTATTTAGTGGCCATACTGCCGAAATCAACGCTGGTGCTTGGCACCCCACAGATAAATCCATCTTCCTCACCTGCTCCAACGACTCTACACTCAGAATATGGGACACATCAAATAAACGGAAGCAGAAACAGGTCATTGTTGTTAAATCCAAAGAACGTGGTGCCCGAACTAAAGTGACGGCCTGCGCTTGGAGTTCAGATGGAAAATGGATCGCTGGGGGTAAGTTTACTCTTTTTCCATTTCATTGAAAACGGCGACATTAATAATACGCGAGCAGTTTGTTTGGATGGGACATTGCACATTTGGGATACTTCTTCAAACTTTGCGCGACCAAAATACTCTTGCGAGGATGCCCATCCAAAGAACACTGAGACGACTGGTGTCACATTCTCCAGGGATGGGCTCAGAGTTGCTACTCGAGGAGGGGACGATACCGTTAAGCGTGAGTGACCATCTTTCCCAATTAAACATTATTTCTCACCTCTTCTTGTAGTTTGGGACATCCGCTCAATTCGAAAACCCTTGGCTGTCGCTAAAAATCTCGACAACCTCTACCCTGAAACAAATCTCATCTTCTCCCCTGACGACACCCAAATCCTCACCGGCACCGCTGCTCCCAAGGGCCAAAAAGGCGGGTTGGTATTCTTGAACAGCAAAGACTTGAAAGAAGAGCGGCGGATTGCTATCGGGGATGGAAGTGTAGTGAGAGTCTTGTGGCATTCACGTATCAACCAAATCTTTGCCACCCTCTCCACAGGCGGTGTTCATGTTCTCTACTCTCCCAATTCATCCATCCATGGTGCCCTTCTACCTCTCGCCAAGCTCCCCAAAACCGCCCCTCGCGACCCATCCTTCTCCACTGTCGATCTTAAACCCGTCATCTACACACCTGATGCTTTACCGATGTATCAGGAACAAGGCCATAGGGAGAGTTTGCACCAGAAGGAGAAGAAGGCGAAGAAGATGAAGCCGATGGAGCCTGTTAGTGGTGTGGGTAGGGCGGGAAGGCTGGGAGCGAGTGAGACGCAGAGCTTTGTGCATAGCATGTATCCCGAGACCCTCAAATTTGAGGATGTAAGTGTTTCTTTTTTCCCTTTTTCTGTTCCTTTCTTGACTGATGACTGACATCTCTAATTTGATAGCCGAGAGAAGCGTTGCTCAAGTACGCGAGCAAGGAAGAACAGGAGAAGAAGAAACAGGAGATGTAGACGATAGTTTTAATGTTGATGCATAAACATATGGATGGAAAGCTGTTTAATATTGGATAAATAGGTATTTGGATCTTCGCATATATTTTGCCTTACTGCTAGATTTCCTTGTATCATAAGCTCCTTCATAATATAACCCCGAAAAAGATCATTTGTGTTGATGCAATGTGTTTATGCATGTAATAATGGGAATACAAAACGTGCAGTAATGGTTCAAACGTTGTGCCCATATATGCTACAAATCCATCATGTCAAAATTTCTAAGTAGTGATGCACATCAGTCAATACATGATAAGCCTATTAAGCTGGGTATAAAAAGTATAAGAGCGAACATACAATCACAGAACATGATGGAAAAAGTCCTAAGGGCCATAGAATAAAATCGAGGCGTTACAGATTTTATGTTTTAAGTTGTATATATACTGTCCATGTTACCTATATGCCTTCTAGTAGTCATTTTTCCTTGATTTGATTAGGTATCTGCGAGGCTGCATGGCAGTCAAAGGACTACCAAAAAGGTTCAAACTTGTAGAAACAGTCGGCCTGCCGCCTTTCAAAATTCAAAGCGAATCAACAATAAGCGCTAAAGGTTGCCTTTGGTTTTGGAACCGTTATTGCTCTTATTATTGTTGATCACAGCGACAGCAACAACGATTGCGATGATAACCAGAGTCTATTCTGACCATCAGTTCTGGTCATCGTGATACATATATCTACAAAGTTCGCTCCGATATTTCGACGAGAAGGGGTGTGATGGAGGTGAATTAAGACTTGCCATCAAAGCGGAAGACCAGGCCATTTTCTTGAGTATGCGTCTGTTCGCTTGGGCTTTGGATAACCAATCGCTAGCACCCATGGTGTTAGCCCTGTTTATTCTTGAAGTAAATGAAAAAGTTACTCACCTAGAAGGTCCTTTTTGCTTATCAATTTCGTTCAACCTCACGCTCACATTAAACCTCTTCCAAAAATCTGCTCCACTCGCTCTCATCCCATTTCTCAGTGCGCTCGGTTTATTCCTCGGTCTGGGAGAAAATGGCGTCATCAGTTCTTCTTCTCCTTCCCTGAAGAACGCCTTTTTCTCCGCTAAAAGGTCTAACCCTCTTATGGATTCGGATGTAGATGAGGCTCGTGGGTGGGCCAGGATATGTCTGGGGGTTGAAGGGAAGGAGGAAGGGGGAGGGCGATCTGGAGATGGGTGCGGCGAGGAAGGAGAAGGGAAGGGGGAGTAATGCGCTTGAGGGGGAGCGGCAAGGAGCGGGGAGATCGGAGATGCTGGGGCTGGGAGAAGGATAGAGCGTGGTGGGATGAGACCGGTAATGATTGCGAGTGGAACGTTGCGGATAGGTGGATAATTGCTATGTGTGAGTTGAGTGTGTGACTGGATAGGAGCAGATTGAGAGTATCCAGCTTGAAGATTTGTGTCTGATTGTTTTTGCCTCTCAGCACTAGAACTAAGTCCGAGACCACTGGTAGGTGCGATATTATTAGAACTTTGAGTGTAAGTATAAGATCCATAGTCTTGATTATGTTGCACGTTCGGAAAGGGGAGGCTGACCGGTTGTCTACCATATGCACCGTGTTGATGGTCCGCATGGACATGGACATCGCCCTCAGGACTTTTTATGCTTTGCACTACGGCACTGGCGACTTGGGAAACCCTTGGACCTGAACGATCGACAGGTTGCTTAGTATCAGAATGCAATTTGGGGGTGATAGCATCGTCGGCATCCGACTCGTCGTTTGTGTCGTAAGGGGTGGACAGAAGTTTTCCAATGGCGCCGATACCTGAATCTCTGGGTCGAGGAGACGCAGGAGCAAATGGGTTTATAGGTGTCGAGGGTGCATCAGTATTGTGGATGTGCGAGCGAGACATGGTGTGGAGATGGAGATGTGTTGAAAATAGGATCTAGAGAAGAGGAAAAGAGCGTGGTGTAAAGAGCGTGGGTAGTTGGCGTGAGTAGTAGAAACACTGATCGCAGAGAAAGAGATGAGAATGGAAGATGAAGATAGCGAGGATACCCTCATGACGCCATGGCCAAAGCACCAGAAAAGCAAACAAGACATCCCGCTAAGGCCGTCCTTCCACCCACTGTTAATGTCTTTTAGCCGCGGTCCGAGCGTCGATCAGGTCCTAATGTTTCGCATGCGGATGCTAAGCCGTCAGAGGAAATACAAGGGATTGTTGGCATCCTACGAGTCCGGGCCTGTCCAGAAAGGGGAACTGGCGTCGGGCTCCAGCAGATTGTCATTGCCGCGAACAAACCATGAAAGGTTGCAGACAGTCGCCTTTTGTTCTCCGCCCTTCGTCTATACAGCTTCGCACCGAGTCGCGGATATGTAATTTACCATGCGATGGTCGTCACTTATCCGTCGCTCGTTTTGCCTCGACGAGTCCTTCCCAATAGATAATTACGTAATTTTCTCCACAGCTATGACGTGTTTGGTTTGGTTTCTGAAGCGCTACTAGTTGAAAACTCAATTGTCAGGCTGTTCGCTGATGAAGACTGGAGTTAAAATGAGTGTCAAGAATCAAGAGGGCTGTCCATTGCTGCGACATTTCTGTCAGCTGCGAGTATGCATAAGATTTATGAGGAAGATTGAACAAGGAGACAAAGGAATAATAGCGTGGATACAGCTATATTTCCAACGTGGGTGTTGCAAAGCCGGGTGAAAATAATAAACCACAGGAAACGCGAAGCAAAAAATCACATCTTTTGGGCTCACTATTTCCACTAGACTCATTTTAGGTTCTGGGCTCTGCTATCATTCTCTTCATGGATATGCAAGGACGGTTGCGTGGCAAAGCCACATCTCTGAGCACATGTGAGGTATATGGCATATGTATACAGTATGTTCCACTAAGCTGTAGCAGAGAATCGCGGCGATGAGGAGTAAATAGGGATGTTTGCCCAGAAAGTGCTGTGTAAAAAATAGCTTTCCATTCTTGGCCAGCGCGTTCCTCCTGGATATAGTGCGCAGCCGCAAGAATTTATCCGAGCCCCATTCCACTTTCGTTCTCTACATCGCCTCTCTTCTTCCATTCTATACCCATTCTCCTTCTTTCCTTCATTCCTTCCGTCTCTCCTTCCTATCTCTTGCATACCGCAGTTCCCATCGACGGTTATCTTCTCTTTCACTCACGTCGACTCATCCGCCATCTGCCTACCGAGTAACAACGTCAACACCGTCCAGCGACCACCCACTGCCAGCAGCATCGCGGCCGCACGCATCAAAAGTCAATGCAGTACGGCAGCCAATCGCCCACTCTAGGACGTGAACCCCTGCTCGCGTCCGTCCAGAACCCTGGCATGTCCCAGCGTCTCTCTGAATCATCCTTTACTTCATACGATAACCAATCTAGCATGTCTCACCGTGTCGGCGCAAACTCTCCCACTGGCGGGTCTTATGCTAGTTTTTCTTCTGGGAACCGATTTGGTCCCACAGCACATCTCAACCCTGGTCCTGTTGCGGGCGTCGGCGAGGCAGGTGCGTTGCCCAGCGGCACATATGCCCAGGGGCCGATAGATGACGACGATGATATGGACGATCATCTGCATACCTTTACCGCAGCTGAGAAGAAGGATCTCAGCACGCCGTTTAATATCAGTTCCTGGCGAGGATGGGCCAACGCATTGACTTTGGCTGTTTTGGCAGGCGGCGGTGTAATGCTTTTCGCGGGTTATCCTATCATATCATTCTATTACGGTGATAACAACTCTAGCGGATCTAACACATCCGGTTACAACCTCGGTGGTATCAATGCCAGTGGACAATACCCTTCTATCACTGGTATGCCCAGTCTGATCGACCCAGATACACCTGAGTCCTTGTACACAAGAACTGGGTTCGACGGGAATGAGTGGACGTTGATATTTTCGGACGAGTTTGAAAAAGACGGAAGAACATTCTTTGAGGGTGATGATCCGTTCTGGACAGGTGTCGATTTCAATTATTGGCCAACTGGGTGAGTTTGTCCATCATCATTTAGTTCAAATCAATCTCGATCTTAACCTGACACTCTCTAGTGACCTGGAATGGTACGATCCTTCTGCCATCACTACGGCCGATGGAAAACTAGTCATTACTATTACTCAAGAACCCATCCACAATCTCAACTTCAAATCTGGTATGCTCCAGTCTTGGAACAAGTTTTGTTTCAACAAAAATGCGTATATTGAATTCTCTGCTTCTTTGCCTGGTACGAGCGGTATTGGTGGTTTCTGGCCTGGTGTTTGGGCTATGGGTAACTTGGGACGACCCGGTTATGGTGCTTCTACTGAAGGAATGTGGCCGTGAGTATTCTGCGGTTTCTTCCTCTGATTGTGACTAATCCTTGCAGATACACTTACAACTCTTGCGACGTCGGTATTCTTCCGAACCAAACTTGGGTCAATGGTACAGGTCCCGATGCCGCACTCACAAGTGGTTCCAACGGCGGTCAGCTCTCTGAGCTTCCCGGTATGCGTACCCCGTCATGTACCTGCGAGGGCGAAGACCATCCAGGTCCAGACGTTACCGTTGGTCGGTCGGCTCCTGAGATCGATATCATTGAAGCACAGATCATCATTTCCGAGAACCGAGGAGAAGTCTCCCAGTCATTCCAGACCGCGCCCTTTGACGACTTCTACCAATGGGACAACACTTCAACAAGCAACTACAAGCAATATGACACTGACTTGACATATTGGAACACATACCTCGGTGGTTCATACCAACAATCTGTCTCTTCTCTTACCCGTGTACCCAGAGATATCTATTACAATCAGCCCGGAGGTGGTGGCGAATTTGCCATGTTTGGTATGGAATACGATTCCGCTCCCGGTCATGTGGAAGATGGATACGTAACTTGGTACAGCGACAACAAAACCAGTTGGACCATGTATGCGGACGCCCTTGCTGCGAATGAGAGGGTCGGTCTCGGAAGGCGACTCATTCCCCAAGAACCTATGTCTCTGATCGTCAACCTTGGTCTTTCGTTCAACTTCCAACCTGTCGACTTTGATCATCTCACTTTCCCCAACTACCTTCGCATTGATTACTTCCGTGTGTACCAACGATCGGACAGTATCTCTGTTGGATGTGACCCCGATGGTGAGTATCCATTACTCTTAAAGGGAACTTTACCATCAGTAACTGACGGGATGTTGTAGACTACCCCACTGCAGATTATATTGCCAAACACGCAGAGGTATACTCTAATGCGAATTTGACGACTTGGGCGCAAGCAGGTACGTATACGCCCCTGTTCTTCTTTTTGTGCTATAGCTTGTACTGATATATCTTTAAAAAGGCAATACCTTCCCAAAGAATGAGTTGACTGGATGTTAAATAGATGAGGGGCTCGAGTATGGATATGAACGCGAGCACGAAGGAGTCAGGGGAGGCGCTAGAGAGTGAAGACAATGGAGAGATAGAAGGCGATGAGGAAGTATTTGACGACATCTACGCATATATTCGAAATGCCTACGACCCCCCAGGAAACCCAAGCAATCAATCAATTCCCCCAATCAATTCGATAGAGTCAATCAAACGCTGGACATTTCACATCCCTTCTTATTATCTACTTTTTTACCTTGCTTTGACACTATATATTTTTGATGTTTTTTTTTTCTCTAGGAGTGAGCCTTTTCTCTTCCTCCTTTGTCCGAGTGGATTGAAATGCGACAGTGTCGCGGGGTGAATATCATGAGAATCTTAGTTTTGACAGCTGATTTTTTATCACTGTTTTTTCCATCTCTGTTTTTTCCATCTCCCTTTTCTATTTAGTGAACTTAAGATACCCCTGCATACCTATAGAAAGTTATACCCGAATGCAATTTTGCTTGACGTTTAGTGCTATCTCATTTGTGGTGTTTTGTGCAAGTGATTTGTGCGTCATCTTGTGCGTTATATTGCCTCAGATTCTTAGCGTGTTTTGCGTAACAGGTGATTGACACCAGAGACATCGTCTCTCTCGATTCTTACAATTTTATTAGTATGATCAAGCACCACATTTAATTTGAGCTTAAGTGATCTCGAGTACTTTCCTAATTTATTACTTCACGTCGAAATGTTTAAGAAAGCCCGATATGCATTTAGGCCAGCCACGCACCAACAACTAAATCTCTTCACAACCCCAAATTAAAATATTGCCCGGCCCTTCATTTATGGATACTGCTTGTGCTCCTTTTGAGAACTACTATTGCTGTTCAAAATCTTCATACCTGATACGAAGCTACATGATAAGTCCTCAATCAATTATAAATTCTACAAATATAGTCTGATACGCCAAATGATGCTTTTTATTTCGTCTCTAGTTCCGTCTAGTGATATCCCTCATGATGCCCTTTCCAACCTTCATCAAACCCTTTCTAGCCTCCCAAGCGGGGTAGATACCGACCATACCCAGACCGACGAACAACCAGATAAGAGAGATGCAGACCCAGGCAGTAAACCCCTTGGCGGGGTAGACGTGTGATGCGAAAAATAAGGGAAGAGGGATGACCTTTTTTCGTGTACGTCAGCTTTAGATACTGACGTGCCAAAAAAGTGAGATGGAAACTTACAAAGATAAGGATGACAATTAATGAAAGAGCGGCAACGGCGGCAAACCTGAAAGCTTTTTGCAATTCCTCATTTTCCTTGGCCATGTCGGTAGGCTGAGCCTCAACAGTGGTGTGGGTAGTGTTCCTCGTAGGCTCGACACCATCTTGGAGTCCTTCCCCCGCAAAATCAAGCTTTTCCTTTTCATCCTCATACGCAAGTGGCTTTGCTGAAGACTCGTTGTTTTCGGTAAGAATGAAGTCCTCCTTGTTGTTGATAGATCGGGTAATATCCCAGTCAAAGTTGGCAGGGTGGATATAAGACCAAGCGACGGTGATGATACCACCGATACCGATAGAAAGGAGGTTACCGGTAAGCATCTCGTAGTCGCCGAAAGTGGTGGTAACGTTGATGACACCGTCGTTGAGGGTAGAAGTGATACCCAACCAACCAGCAACACCGGCGCAGAAGCCCAAGACGGCTCCAACACAAGCACCGGTACCATTGCACTTCCTCCAGGTGATACAGAGGGCGATAGGGACGACAGCGCTTCCGATGATACAGCCCATCAATTCGTAGAGGTAACCCATGCTGACGCCAATATAGTTGAAGGCAGTAGCGATCGCACCCATGAACAAGGCGTAGCTGAAGATACAGATGTGGGATACCCAGAGGATTTGCTTTTCAGAAGGGTTGGGACGGATGTAGGTACCAAAGATATCGTAAGTGAGGATAGAGGAGACGGCGATCTGCTCAGCGGAACAGGCAGAGGTGACGGCAAGGAAAAGGAGGATAAGCATAGCGGTGGCGCCCGACTGGCCCATGAGAGCACTGGCAGCTAGATATTGTTAATCAGCTAAAAGCTCTAAAGCTATTGGAAAGCGGCATACCCTTAACAGCGGGCAAACCGGCAGAGACTTCGTCGGCAGTCAAAGTGATGATGGGAGTAGATGTGCCGTGAGCCAAAGCTACAGCCGAAAGTCCCAAAGAAGTGGCAATACCCAAGGGAATACCGAACCAAGCGACTAGGGGTACGTCAACATGGCCGGCTTGAGTCTTGTAGGAGGATATACTCACTACCTCCCCACAAGAAGGCCTTGACCGAAGTCTTGGGATCGGAAGCAATAGCTCGTTGCCAGTAAGCCTGGTCATTAAACACAGTACCAAAGTTACCTATCATCATGTAAGCGCAGTCCTTCAAAGTGTTGTACCCGATACCTTCACTTACCGACAATGTTAAGGACACCAAAAATCAGACCACTTTTGGACCTCATGGTCAAGTAAGAGCCCTGAGCGTTACCAGAGATAGGGTTGGCCCCGGCGGCATAGTTGAGCAATTCCCACATCTTGGATGGAGAGCCGATAATGGGAGAGGTAGCATAGGCGACGAGAGCGAATGAAATCAAGATGCAATAGAGAACGAGGGTATGGGAGTAGTCGGCGATCAAAGTGGCTCGCATACCGCCGGTGAGGACGTAAATGGAGACACCGAGAGGAATGAGGAAACAAGCCGCAACAGTGTTCATGCCGGTGAGGTCGGTAACGGTAGCGGAACCCCCCAAAATGAGCATAGCTAAAAACAGAAGTCTACAGTCAGTGGAAATTCGACTCGTAAGGAGATGAAAAAGACTTGCTGGAAACGATGATGTTAGTCGCAAGGGCAAAGAACAAAAAGACAAGGTGAGCAGTTCGGCCCCATCGAGCCTTGATAATTTCAAGGTAGGTATGGCAGAAGGGAGCGTGCTGCTTAAGCTTGCTGGAGATCATGGCAAAGAGAAGAACTTGGATGGCAGCACCGGAAGCGTACCACCAAGGTCCACTGATGCCGAATTTGTATCTGCTCAAAGTGAGCATCAAATTGCTACCAATGGAAGCTCCTTGACTTACGCAGTAGCACTCGACTGTAAAAGGGTAGCCGCCCATGTCCAAGCACTGACGATGCCAGCAGCGATCAAACCCGGAGGAACACTTCGGCTGGCAGAGTTGAACTCTTCAGCCGAAGAAGTTTTGTGAGATGTGTACCGCGTTTGAAGTTTTGCGATTCTATTAAATTGTCAATATTTTTTTCCTTCCCATGGTTGAATGAAAAGACTTACCCGACCATCAGTAAACTGAAGAACAGACCCATTCCAATCTGGCGGTACTTTTTGTCAATAAAAGTAGAATATTATAGTATGGAGCGCAAGTGATACTCACAACGACACCATAACCGGCCCCTTGAGGCAACACTGTTGACGACATGGTTCTTCCCTTGGTTTAGTTAGCTGAGGCAAATTTCTAGTGGAATCGAGAGGTTAGATGGAAAAAAAGGCTGATACATCGGCTTCCATATCGCACTATATACTACTCAGCAACAATTTATCTTCATCCGCCCACCGAAACCGGGTATTAGCAAAGACACCTAGATAGCTGTGGTAGCCAACCAATTTTCCTTCTCATATCTCTTTAGCGTGATAGTTACTTCATGCTTTTCCTCAGAGATGGCAAGTCAAAAATTCGGAGATAAAGCCAGAATGCTTGAATGTGATTTGTCGATCCTGCAGCATCGACTGATAAGGATCATGTCATTTTCTCTTTCCGATATCCGGCGTTCGTATTTGAATGCGGTTTGCCTGCAATCCCTATCAATGCATAGCAAAGTCTGTGCCGGGAATGTAATAACGTCAATCGATGACCCCACAGTGCCTCTCGAAGGAGGAAGTTGGAACGAGAAGAAAAAATCAAACCTATATAGAGTCTAGAAAAATAGAGTGGTCTTGAGGAGCTCGTTGATGACAACTTGCTTTGATGACGGCCCGAACTGCATATCTGCAATCCCGTAATTGCAGAAGATGGTTACAAATTCCCGGTCCTTCAGCTCTAAGATTTCAGACGTACCAGAGGCCACAGGCCTGACAATAGTATTGAAAGCGGGCGTTCAATGTGGGAAGGATTCTCTTAATCTCCATACCTTGAAACTCCTTCAATCCGTGCTCCCTCTGCCGCTTATCCGGCCTGCTTCGGACTCTGTGTACCTGCCAACCCGAACTGCATAGCACGCAAACCTAAATTAAAATAGTTTCATTCTCTAGCTGTCATCTGCTCCATGGTGGCGTATCCGTCTACATATCCGAGCCCTTTCTGGTTCGTTAAAGTATCCTCTTCCACTTTTGGACTCGATTCTGATTCGCTCAAGCGGCAAGGTATGTCGCGCTGTTGTCCCCATCCACACTTAACTTTTAACACTGACGTCGATAGTTAGATAAAGCTTGGCTCATTTCTACTGGCTCCCGTAATCATTTTAACCGTGCCTGATCACTAGCGTGCTCTCTTATCTTTCACTTTTCGCAGCTTATCTTTCTACTGACTCTTTGACTTTAGAAGACCGATTGCCTCCATTTCTTTGTACAATGCGCCCCCTCCCTGGAGGGTAGAGGGTAGAGGGAGGAGAAGGGTGTCCAAAGTGTGATAATGAGTGGAGGTGTGGAGGTAATAATAGCAGCAGAGTGGAGGAAACAGAAAGGAAGAGTTGAGAAAATAAATGAGACCGACGAATGCCAGGCATGCTAATGGTGAGAAAATGTGATAGGCAGGAAAAGTGAGAGGTTAAAGGCTTTTAAAGATATGAGAGTGGAAATTTTTACTTTTGACACTGCGTAACAGTACAGTGGCACCACATGAAATGTATACATTACAAGTGCGCAATACTCTAGCAGACAAAAACCGCAAGAGTTCTACAACTCATTATGTAACTAGAAACACAGACGTCAACGAAAACATTTTCTGATGTACAACCTGCTAATCCCCAGAAATTTTTTTTTAACTCTACCGCGACTTCCTTGGAGGTAGCATTGTCCAGACGTCCACCACATACCCACCGCCCGTATTTCAATCTCACTAAAACAGCTTGGCCATGATCTTATCCTTGACGGTCGCTGGCGGCGAATCATCTTTCTTTTGCTGATAGTGCTGGTTGAGGGCATCAAAAAAGTCAAGATCACTATGAAGATCCACATCTTTACTCTTATGGAAAGGCGTGCGTTGGTATATCTTGAAAAACAATCCGATCGCGCCAGCCAAAGCGATCTACAAGTACAGTCAAGGTTGTCAGCATAGATCCAAGCGACATGCTTCTAACGTGAAGTATACTCACGATACCATAGTTGAAGATAAATGTGGCAACATCCCAGTTCCCTTTCAAAAACACTGAGTATCCTTGGAGCCAAATGAAGAGGCAAGCCCAGAACAGAGCCCAGTATGCCGCAAAAGGCTGGAGTTTGGAGTAGACCGGAAGGAAGTCTTTTCGATCAATGTTCTGAGCTCTCATGGCGCTGTAGAAGCGGACATAGGTGAATGCCATGACACACCAATTGCTACACCCATGATTAGCATCATAGCGATCTAGGACTGACAGGGACGATGCGAGACGATGTACAGCATAGTAGCGGCCGTGCAAAAGTTTAGGATCCAATTAAGAACCTTTGCACTAGTGGATCCTAGAGCGAGATAGGCCAAACAAGAGAGAAGCATCACCACAATGACCGCTAGGTAAGGCACACCCCTAGACATCTATTAGCTCTCCTTTTAACAGATACAAGACGACGCGCGAGGAGAATAGCCCACTTTTTATTGAGTCGACGAAGTACAGCAGGGGCCTTACCGTCGAGCGCCAAAGCGTGCAAGCTTCGAGAGGCATTAAAGGTATAGGCGTTACCACCGGAGACGATACAAGTTAGCAGGGCGGCCGTGACGATGGAGGGCAAGACGGGAATTTGAAGTCGGTTCATAGAGATCACACTATAGATTATTTATGTCAGCCATGAATGTGACAATGCTGAGTGATTTAGACAGAATGGGAGACATACTAAGGTGATCCACCAGCATAAGTGCCGTCACCTGTCACAAGTCTGTCCGAAAAATCAGCTCAAGTAGTAATAGCTCCGTTAATGGCCATGTACTTACGTTGGGTCATTGTAAGGCACAAGAATACCTACACAAAGAGCACCTCCAATAAAAAACACAACCAAACGAGCCATGATCGTCTTGAAAGCCCTAGGTACCGTCTTCCGAGGGTCGGTCGCTTCACCAGCAATCATCGAGATATACTCAGGCCCGCCTATACAGAAGCCGGCAGTGTTGACAGCGTTGATGAATGATTCGAGACGTGTGGAAGAGGAGTCACCAGCCCAAGGACCAGGGTTTTTCCAGTATCTGAAGCCGAAACGGCTTTGGAGCAAAAAGTCAGCGAAATTGAACGAATGAACGGGCTTGGGTGCGTTACTTGGGTGTATTGCTTACTCTTTCAAGGGGTTTCCGCCAACCATGGTGATGAATGTATACAAGATCAGGCCTATAGCGAGCAAAACCTTACCAAGAGCAAGCCAGACTGACATCCAATCAGTGCACGTCCAGGAAGGCAGCAGTCAACCAATGAACCATAAGCACTCACATTCAGCTTCACCGAATAAGTCGGCGCGATATACGTTGATTGCCAGATAAAGAAGGAGAGAGACCGATATGAGGATGGCGGGCGATTCGGAGTAGCCCCAGTAGGATACGAGGGTGTTTATTACCGTGGCTTCGAAGATGACGAATGATGTTTGGGCAAACTGCATTGATCTCCTGTCAGGAATATATACCATAGAAAAAGCGGAGAGGCTTACAAAGTGATTGTAGCCGACCATAGTGCCCAAAGCCGGGTCAACCATCCGGCCAGCAAGCCGAATGAAAGATCCGTCGAGTGGAAATAAGGAGACGATTTCCAGCTCTACGACACGTCTGTGAGCATGCCTTTTGACTTTAGATACCTCTAACGCTTACGACATTGAGCAATAGAGTAGACAACTGTGGACCAAAAGACAAAACCTATCAAATCATCATTAGCGTCACTAGAGTCCTACGATCTGTTGGTGATTGACTCACCTATCAACAAAGCAACTGGTCCCGAAGTGACACCTGAGCCGATAGCCACGAACAAAGCGGCACCGATAGCTCCTGCTATGGATGAAAGTTGGATCTGTCGAGCATTGAGTTTCCGATGGTTGACGGAGTCAAGCACCCTAGCTCTCATGATATCTCCCTCTCCCGTCTCACTGATATGGATCTCTGTCTGCTCGACAGACCCGGTCACCTTCGGATCATAGTCCTCCATCTCGTAGGTTTTCGAAGCGTGTGCCTCCATCTTCTCTCAGCTGTTATGTATGTCAAGGGCGTGATAGATAGGGCTAATCAAAAAGGGTGGATGATGCGACAGTCTCCGATTTTGTTTGTATATTATAGTCGACACCGATAACTGTTATTTGTAACTCCTTCAAGGCGATTGGAGACATTGCGGGCCGGGAAGTCCGGTATAACAACGCTGGCTTACAGTTGATTATCGTGGAGTTGGATAAGCTGGAGTCATAAGAACGAGGTGTTGAATTCGATCTGTACCCCTTTGAAAATGGACACCGGATGTATATATTCACAGCGTTGGAATGAAGTCCGGAAGAGGGAGAACGGAGGCCGGATCGGCAATACCGACTGAGTTATTGGAGATGATAAGTGTATAGTAGAGAGATAGGCGTTGCTTCTAGAAGTTTGCATTTCGATCGATGATTGTTTAACTTGTCGATTCCTTGGCTGTCGGTCTTTCATTGGGCTCATGGCTTACCTACTTGTCGGGCCCGAGGAAAATTGAAGGGCATGAACTGCGAATTAGGAAGGGGAGGTGCGAAAAATTACCATTCTGGGGAATTTTGTGACTTGACCGGAGCCCATTTCTCGTATCTGGATTCCTCCATCTAGTATCAGCTGATAGCGCTCCGTTTCGTCCATATTCGATTCGTCCACAAAAAAAGGGTAACATGAAGTCCAAATCTAAGTGACTGCCGTCTAGAATAAGTTTGAATTCCCAACTGGAGAGCACGTACATCAACAGCGAAAAGAGGGCGAAAGATGAGCGTTCAAATATTGTATCGTCGGAGGAATGAACGGTATCGGCTCTGCCTTTAGTCATCAACGATAAATCATTGCGAGTTGACGTATGTTCCTTGGCCTCCAAAAGAATTTAGACTCCTAGATCATCAACAGGATGAACAATTGGTCTCTACCGGATACCATGGACTCCAGTTCCAGAGTGTAGCATATCTTGGGACGATATACATATAGTCGACGTGCAGCAAGCACTGGATACAACAAACAAGCTTCCTCTTATTATCTAGTTTACCCACTCAACTTTTCAAACATTGCAGTTCCACCATACTTCTACACAATGACCAAGCCAGCATCTCTCACTTACCTCGAAGCCTCTACCCCTCTTGTAGAAATTTACAAAGTCATCGAGCGCGATGGCGGTGTCATCATTCGCAACTTCCTCTCATCCGAGCTCCTTCAAGAAGCCATGAGCTCCATTGAGCCTCATTTTGCTGTGCGAGGCAATTATGAATCCAAGTCGACTCATCAGGAGCTCGGCGAAGACTTTTTCCCTTCTGGTTCTCTTCGAATTTATGGTCTGCTTGGTAAAATTCCCCAGGTTATCACCAAGATTGTACGCCTTCCGACCTGGCAGGGCGTTATGGCACGGTTCCTCAAGTGAGTTTATCCCTTGCTCAACTGAATTACTACTGAGACTTGTACCTGTTTTAGCGACGAGTATTCTTCATACACTGGCGAGAAGTTGATTCCCCAAAAGAGCGGCTATATGCTGGCCTCAACAGCTGCCCTTCGACTGGTTCCAGGTGCCCAGAAACAACCACTTCATCGGGTAGGTGCTCTTGCCTCCGTTTTTATGCCATGTAGTTTCAGCAATTGACTTCAAAACAGGACCAAATCGCCTATCAAATTCGGCCCGATCCTACTAATCCCCTTTTCACCCCCATGGTCGGCTGCCTCATTGCCGGGTCCAAATGTACCAAGAAAAACGGCGCCACTGCTGTCATCCCTGGCTCTCACCTCTGGAGTCCTGACCGTGCCCCCAAGATCGAGGAGTGTACTTATGCTGAGATGGAGGCTGGGGACGCTCTCTTCACCCTCGGGTCTTGTTATCACGGTGCAGGCGAGAACCAATGCGAGAAATCTGATCCAGATGCTTTGAGGACCCTTTTCGCTGTCTTTGGCCAGAGAGACTATTTCAGGCAAGACCAAGAAGAGGTTCTCTCCACACCACTCGAGCTTGCTAAAACCTTTCCTGAAGATATTCTGAGGATTGCTGGCTATTGTAAGTAATTTGTGAGCCTTATGAAGGGATTGGAACTGAATTAGCACAGATAAGGCTGTGGGAGGTGTTGGTTATGTCGAAGACCATCAGGATCCTGTCGAGTTCCTCAAGGCTGGCTCAAACCTCGGCCAATTCGCTCCTGTCACCAACAAGAGCTATGTTTGAAAACAGTTGGGTTTTTAATATATCCTGCACTTTAGTCTGTTTTATTTTGATGCGATTATATGTATGTAACGTAGTATTCCGCAAGGCCACGTGTGAGGAACTCGCTAATCTAATGTTCTCCGTCGTTCGTTGCCATCATCCGTCGTTTCTCTTTTTGCTCCACTCTTTCAATCAGCTACTATCGCAAAAAAGCCAAAAATAAACTACAAAGCACGTATCGTCGAATGTGACTGCTCATTGACTTACTGCGATCGATGAGCTACTGTTGGTACTCGGTCGAGGCACCGACAGAAGACGAGGATTGTACGGGATGCGCAAGAACTGGAAGCGAGTAAGAACCTCGCCATGTCAGGCGGAACAAAAAGTAACGATGGAGCACGAAAAGACCGAGATGTAGAAGTGTATGAGGTAACTCATTTCATATATCTGGCATTCAAGCACAGATTGACTCTCCCAAACAGGATGACACCTTTGTCGACCATGCATCAACTTCAATGCCCAATCCTCCTGTTTCTCAGACACTCATCAACAATCGTCCTTCCACAGTACAGCGCCAAATCTCAAAGGAGCCACTGGAAGACAAAGATGATTCACGGTGCTGTCCGTTTCCGCAGAACATGACGCAGGAGGGCATGACTGTGGATCCGAGGAAGAATTATGGCATGCTAAATCCCGTTTAGACGGGGAGAGAAGAAAGGATTTGGAATCGCCGGATGAGCAGGCTATCACAAGAGAAAAGAAGCACGGTCCTGATGGAGCGACACGAGTAGGGCTGAAAAGAAAGAAGGATCAGATGTAACAGTCACTACTGATGCGCATGAATAATGATGCGATGATTGCAAAGTAACAACTATTCATATATATGATTATCTATTTATTTGTACACAATCAATATGTTAATCTAGATTATTCACAATGCAGTAGTAACCCAAAAGGCACAAAAAAGAAAGAAATTAGATAGTCCATTTCTATCCTTTACTTTCCCCTTTCCTCCAGCCTTCTCAATCTCTCTTTCAACTCTTCCATCTCCCTCCTATCTTCCCTCGCTTTTCTCTCTATTTCATATCGTACCATCTCCCTCAAACTGTCTGCACTCTGCTGTAAACTCGTCAACAACCTTTCTGCCGCGCCGGCCGTACTCCTAAACTCTTGGGCCGCCACGTCTTGCTCCGCATGAAGGCTCGACGCGCGCGAGACAAGGTCTGACAAATGATGCCGGAGGGTCGTACAGGACGAGAGGGAGTCGTAAAGCGCATTGAATGGATAGAGAAAGGCTTCGCGCGAGGGGATTGGTAGAGGTTGGAGTGGCGAGGAAGGTGGGCTGCCCGTATGAGATTGGGAATGGGGGTGAGTGTGGGAATGGGAATGGGGTTGGGTGCTCGGTCTAGTGAGAGGTGGCGGAAGTGGGGAAAGCGGTCCATCAAAACGGGGTGGTAAAGTTCCGGGCACAGTAAAGTTTCTCCCACTGCCCATCGGGGGACCACCTCGACCTTCAATCCGCCAGTAATACCCTTGCTGCTGTTGTCGCGCAAACTCGTGCCCATCACTCCTCTCCCTCTCCCCTCCGCCTAGCGCACCAGCATCAACACCAGTCCGTGAGTGCGATATCGGTGCCGTCCTGG
Organism: Cryptococcus neoformans H99; assembly: GCF_000149245.1. Taxonomy (NCBI): domain Eukaryota; kingdom Fungi; phylum Basidiomycota; class Tremellomycetes; order Tremellales; family Cryptococcaceae; genus Cryptococcus; species Cryptococcus neoformans. Next base: position 1,655,475 of record NC_026749.1, read on the forward strand.
GATCGGAAAGGTAATGGAACGAGGAAGAGAATGAAGGAAGGGCCTTTGATGGAAGAGCAGTTTGTGAGCCAGAAGATGGTTCAAAGTTTGCTTGTTGTGTGATCAATCGTTGGTCTAAGGGTGCGCTCTGTGGAATTGTGAATTATTAATAACCAACAGTAAACAGTAATTCAAGCCTTAAACTCACTTTGGAAGCAGGAACTACATCTTTATCGATCACCCCCGTCATGATACTCATCTTCTCCACTTTATCCTTTATCTTCTCCCTTCTTCTCCCTACACCCCCGCTTGTAGGGAGAACAGCGCCGGACAAAGACGGAGCTTCGGATTGTTTCCAAGCCTTGTACCCTGAGGGTTCCCTCGAAGATTCTTTTGGGGTGCCGGGTGGTACAGCCGAACTGCCAGCCGCTTCGCGTCGTCGAGCTGCAATAAGGGCTTGTTGCTGTTCCTTGATTGATAATGTATCGCGAACCTACTTCATAATTCAATTTCCAAGGTCCAAAACAGAAGAAAGGAAAGGAAAGATGAATCACCGTTTTGAGCTGTTCACCATCGATCGTTTTAAAATCAAAACCCATCACCACCGGGCTCGGTACTGCCCCATAAACGTCATACCCCTCCCCCCTTCTTGCCTCTCTACTCGCTGCAAAGCCCACTGGTGGGTTCGCAGCCAGGTTCGCAGGTGAGGCTGGATGCCCAATTTTTTTGTCATTCGTCTGATTCTGACTGCTTTCATCTGTGCTCGGTCCCGAACCCGAGCCAGAACCGGGCTCCTTGTTTGGAGAAGTGGTTTGGGGCACGGCAAGAGGCAAAGGTTTGGATTTCGTCAATCTCCGGCGCTTATCCTTGTGTTCCCCATCATCCGCTTCTTGGCTGGTAGAGTGACAGTCAAACATGTCCGCATGGGATCGTTGACGACCATGTTCATGGTGACGAACGTTGGGGTTGGGTATGAAAGGGAGGGAAGGGGGTTGGATGTAAACGGTCGGTAAGAAGGTGGAGATGGATACGCAACGAGAGTGCGGGACGGTAGGCGGTGGGGTGAGAAAAGTGGTTGTATTGATGGGCGTCATACGAGAATGAGTACGAGCGATTTTTTGTTTTCGGTTTTCGCGGGTGGGAGCGGGAGTTATAAAGATGGTTTACAAGAGAAGGAAAGATAAAAGTTTTGTCAGCGAAAAGGATTACCAATTAACAACAGAAGTGAGGCCCGGCCTAGAAGATAAGAATGAAGGAAAAAGGCCACAACGAGAAGCCTCTCTTATACAAGACAAAATCTCAACAACCGAGAAACCATATCGTCCTTTCGAGCGCAGTGACACCATCTGCCCCGTTGCCCCTGCCCATGAAAATGTAATTTCGATGAAACAGGCTTCGTCATACCGATCAATGGACTAGCCAGGGGGTCAAGGTGGTGTGGCGTGAGAAAGGATAGGAGGCGCAGGAGGGCGATGGGGTGTCAGAAGGTAAGAAGGCGTTAGTCCGACCCTTTTGATCGGGCTACTAAATGTATCGCTTGTCCCTTGCTTTGAAGGGTGCCTGCTTTGTAACGCTTGCGAACGATACATCAAATGGCAGCTGATTCTCGACTGTCCGCTTATAGCGTCAAGAAGCAAGAGAGACCATAAGGGCATTACTCTTTGCGGTTGATGGGACACTTGAAGGAGGACAGACCGCAAGCGTACAAAGAAAAGGAGTCTGCCACCGTCCTGACGACAGAAGCCGGCCCATAGGCATTGCAGCATCTCGTGGAAAAACGTCATTAACAGCTGACATCTCTTCCAATCGTCATTCAAAGAAGCTGAGAGGAGTGTATTGAAAACCGAAACATGAAAGGAAAATCCATCCCTTCGCATGTAATCTCGCAAACACACTCTGTCATCAGTTAAAAATGAAATAAAACTCACACATCCTTTCTTCGCCTGCTCTTCCCTTTCGAGCTGTTTGCGGTCACAGGCGTCGGCAATTGCTGCTGGTCATGTACCGATCCTGTCTCAGCTGTTTCACGGTCACGGTCACCATCCGCGTCTGGCGAGCCTGTTGCCCCTTTGGGGGGGTCTCTCATGCTTGAAATCCTTTTGAGGTTGATCGGTGGCACCGGAGGACCGAGTGGGTAGCCGAAAGAGTATGTTTGGAGGGTACGCGGATGGAGAGGGCGGTAGAATGAATGAGGGTGTGAGAGAGGGTAATGATATGTGTTGGATGGGGATAGCATAGGGATGGACGGCAGATTAGGAATACGAGGTGGCATGAGTGGTGTATCAGCGATTGCGGTGAACATGGTGTTGCGATTTAACAACAGCGAAATGGGAGCCGGAATATATAACGCAGCGCCGTAATATTAGTGTGCCAGAGATATACAGACAATATAAATCAGGTTTTTGTATGACCGTTGTCGAGATGACGAGAAGAGCATGTGAGCAGAGTGACCGTGCGATGGGAATAAAGAAATATAAAAGCAGAGTAGATCAGTATGTGCTTAACGGAGAACAATAGACATACGGGTGTACTGTGGACCCTGCGATGGGTGGGAAGCGTGAGTTGTCTGTGGTCATTGTTCTTTCGGGAGATGAGGATTGGCCGTGGCTTGGCAGAACAATAAGAAATACGGTTTTTCAAAAGAAAATAATAAAGAGCGGCGAGGGTGAAACCCAAGTAACGCGACGGGATGTGGACGTTTATTGTTTTGACAAACGAACCCTGAGTTTGTCTTGCCTGACGCTTTATTTCTCACGGGGCGACAAGATCGCCGCTCGTGCATATTGTACACACACTTCTGTGCACACGTTTCCGTGCAATAAGATATACATGCACAGCAAGTATTTATAACACTCGAAAGACAAGCCTTAAGACCTCGGATCTGTGCCTCGGTCATTTTCCGATAAACACAAAAAAACACTGAGTTACGACAGCAGGAACGACTCGAGTGGGACGCGGGGACTCATGTATATATTTTTATATCGTGCCTCAATATGTATATTTATACATGCATCTCAGTAATGGGCTTGATCTCTCTTCAGCTTATTGGCCCATTGGATTTTACGAGGATCATTACTGGGGCAACACGTCAAGTATCTGTCGTGAATCATGATAGACACCTACACCCAATAAATGGCTGGTTCTATAATAAACTATCGTTCGATTAAAAATAACTTCCGCGGGTTATAAATCAGAACGGTCGGCGGTAATTAACATAGCCCTCCACTTTCTTTATCATGAGTGAGCTTTCTGCCGTCCGTCATGCATGCTCATCTCTATATCATATCGTGACTCATCTCCATCGCATTTCTCAACCATACACGTATCGATACACTCGGTCGCAACATACTTATCATCATGCCATCCATCAGCCACGTCACAAATGCAGGCCCGTCCCGTCTTCCTCGTAAACCATCTCGCCCATTCATCTCTGCCCACCACCGCCCTCTCGGGGATCATACTACAACCGATAACATCTTCCGTGTCGTCCTCATCTCCAGTGGGAGTGTCGCCAGTATTAAAATACCCAATATCGTGGAAGAACTCGTTAAAGTGACTTTATTTCCCCTTTTTTTCTCAGATAAGTTTGAGTTTGATTGTCAATCGGATTTACTGATTTGATATGGTGACAGATAGGCAACATTGAAATTCAAATCATAGCCACCGAAGCTTCAACACATTTCTATTCACAAGCAGACGTAGACAAATCTGTACAATCAGCACTAAAGTTGTCAGACACGCAAATGCAAGATGACGTAGGAGTGAGAATATGGACAGACAAAGACGAGTGGTCGGTAAGTCGTCCCACACAGCTCAACTTAATCTGTGACGTGAAATCGCGCCTACAAGTCGAGGGCCGTAGGACTGGAAGAAAGTTGGAGACCCCATCTTACACATTGAAGTAAGCTCATGAAGCCACATACTGAGTTACGAGGTCAATGTATCTAACACGGTCGTAATCACATAGTTACGACGCTGGACGGACCTCGTCATCGTAGCCCCATGTTCAGCCGATTTACTGGCCAAGATAGCTTGTGGGCTATGTGATACCCTTGCCGTAAGTCTTTGCCTCTGTCTCTTTTCCATTTCGCAGCCCCCAGCTAAGCTAGCAATCTCCTTTCCGAAGTCATCCCTTCTCCGCGCCCTATCACCCTCCATACCCGTAGTCATCTGCCCAGCAATGAACACCCACATGTACCAACACCGATTGACCCCCAAACACCTTGCTGTCGTGCAAGATGAATTGGGATACCTTGTTTCTGGACCACAAGGGTCGGGAAGGCTTGCTTGTGGTGATGATGGTGAATCATCCTTTTCCTTATCACTCCTCCCCATCCCCTCCGCTTCCTTGCTAGCCATCCAGTCATCTGTAACAAAGAAGTCACGCTGATTTTCCTACCCTAATAACCCCAGGCCCAGGCAAAATGACAGACTGGCACGATATCGTCTCCCTTATCCAAGGATTCGCAACAATGCACCAAACCCAAGTATCCCTCGCCTCATTAACCGTTCCTTCTTTATCCACGTCTTACCCTTCCTCATCTGCGTCTCCAAGCAATACTTTCATAGATACCCCTTCCCCTCCCCCTGCATCTGCAGAGACGTCCACGTACAGACTCCCACATCGCCTCCCTTGCGGATCAAGCTCAAACATTCCACGGCAGAGGGAGAAGGAGAAGGGAATTGGGGAACATCCCACACCGCTTGTGCCCTTACCAGACCCGCATTCTTTATCAACAGAAGCAGCGCTCAACGGTGAAAAAATGCCAGCATCAGTATACGCCAAAAATGTGGATTGGGAAAAGATGGCGAATGATGGTGGGTTGTGGCATCGAAAATGGTGGCTTGGTGTCTAATATGAGGCGTCTGATTATGCGTCAAGGCTAAAAGGGATAAATTGAGGCTGATTCTTGATGTACTTATTGTATTTTTTGTACAGATGCACATTCAGGGTTATTGCAAGTCTATCATAAAACTATTAGGTGAATACCCTACCAGTGCAACTAAATATGTCCGTTATGTCATAATTCGCTATAAACAGCTATGGACTTGGGATTGTCCATTCTAGAGATGTACTGTATGAAGATTCTGTTAGATATGATGGTGTGCTCATAAATTATCCTGGTGGGTATGGATGCTTGAGATTCGTACAGGCCAAGAAGATTCGGGGTTGAGATTGACTTGCGAGCGGTGAAAAACCACTGCAGGGCTAGACGCAAAAAGGTCTGGCATCGACGTAAACGGTCGATACTGAGCAGGAAAGAACGCCACGTTGGCAGCACTGGCCGTCAAGTTAATCCGGGGTGCCCATAAATCCAATTCAGGTTCGTCAGATGGGCTTAATGGAGTCGCTTGGGCATCATTGTTCCTATTGCTGTGAGTGTTGTGATTGTTTCCGGGGACATCATCATCCGTCTGAGGGTCATTTAAATCGCTTTGCTGGGAACTCGAGTCTTCATCAAGGTCCAGAGCCCTCTTTTTCCAACCTCTCGCTCTGTCAACCAGTTGCTTTTCCGTCCCTTTATCAACTCCCGCAACCCAAGCCAATGGCATGACAAACCCCAGCACAAGACATACCAACAGCCATCGCTCCTTAGTCGTCGTTTGTGGCCTCCCATTCTCCACATCGCTATTCGAGTTGGCGGCGGGCCTGATATCAACAATCCGAGAGTCATCGTCATCATGAGGTACCCAATTGCCTTCAAACGAGAAACGACGTCACTTGGCGTACCTCTCAGCTAGATTAAGTCCGTCGGAATTCCTACTGATATCGCTCTGATGGTGAGACGGGGGGGCAGTGGCAGCTGAGGCGGTGTGATATTTATTTGCGTAGAAACTGGACACGTGAGAGGGATTTCCAGGGTTGAGAGTTTGGGCCAACGAGTGACAGGGAGGGTTAGAAGCCATGCTAGCTCTACTGTTGGCGCCATCTGAAGCTAGTTTGGCAGCTAGTTGAGTCGTAATCTCATGAATCATCGCGGTCTCCTCTTCACTCGTTAAAGCAGCGTAGCAGAGGTTATGGCCACTAGTAATCGGATATGACTGATGCTCTTTCGCCGTTTCGTTGCCTTTAAGGATTTCGTTCATCTTTAGTGGCTGTTTTCGGGACCATTGGAAATAATCAAATTGATAGGTTGGAGTAGCAAACAAGACTGTCTTGTTATTCGAGCAAGTGTCATTTTCGGTCCAATAACACTGATTTTCGTTTGTCTTCTCGTTGGTTGGCGGATGGGCTGTTGATCTCGATTCCAGTATATGCAGATGGCTTGAGGCTGGCTCTTCTCGCTAGAATGGAAGGGTTGTATGGCTGGTTTGAGCAGCCTTTGAAATGATGTTTATTCCTTTTTGCCTTTTTCTTATCGGAGTCGAGCTCCTTGCTTTGGTCAGAGTTGTTGGCCAATGGTGTCGAACGGATTGTGAGACTCTCGGGTCACTCCGGATTCTTGATATTGCCGTTCAATCATAGCGTTCAAAGATTGGATTGATTCGTTTACCAACCCAGAACCCAAGCCTCCAGGCAATCAATCCCTGGGGGTATATTATCTGGCGGGGATATTATTCTCGGAAAACTCGTCGTCAGATGAGAATACACTCGCATCCAAAATGGAAGTGACAGTCGTTTCAGAGGATGAATAGGGAAGAGGAACTGCAATAGGCATATCATCGTTAATGGACGAGGAACTTGCTGCCATCTGGCGAAAAATAAGGCAGAACCAGTTAACTGAATCATTTCCAATTGATTTTGAGGAGCAGTAGCCAATAGAGATGGGGTGGAGGGATTAATGGCAGAAGGATTGCTGGCGGCTTGATTATGATTGGCATATTTCAGCTTTCCAAGGATACTAGACTTACATTCAAGGCAAAAGAAGACGGATTACTTGAGCTAATCCTGGTAACGTTACCATCCCTCCCTCCTTCATAAACGGACAATACCGGCTTTCTCTCGACATTTGCCATGTAATTTTTCTTCGTTTCAACCTTTGAGGGCATCGAAGTTTCAATTTCCAGAGTGGCAAAACAGGCTTCCTGTATTGCAATGGAGTGAATAATAGAATTGCTGAGGTCATACGGTTGAGAGGATGGTCGAATTTGAAGGTTAATTCGCATTTCCTGCCAATCCATGGCGCGAAAAGTAGGCTGCGGTGGAATATTCTCCTTATCCACTGAAGACGTCGAAACGGTATGATCAATAACTTGAAAGTTGGAGCGCTGTGTCCAATGGATCCCAAGGGCTGGCGATAGCCATTAAACGATGAGCCCATGACGATAGTCGAGGACATTTTAAAGGTCTGTCAGCGATCAACCGTACTCGACAAAGAACAGCCAACTTACGGGTTATGAAATCGAAAATCTAATGTTTATATTGTAATGACAATTATCATTAGAAGATGCAATCCTGATACCTGTTACCCTAAGTTTTCTGCTGTGGACAGGACGACTCACTTAGTAAAGCAAGATCTGAGATCTTAATTAAAGCGACCGTAAGTCAGAGTTGAGGAGGCTGAAACAGCCTTCTCCTCAACTTGATAACGCTAGTTAAAGAGCGACTGAGAGTCAGAGATAGTATGATAAGAGTGGTTTGTGCCCAATTGATGAAGGCATACAAATAAAATATACACTGAAAAGGTACAAGTGCTGCTGAAGTTGGATAATTAGATCGATCGATTCAATTACCTGACTTGTTAATCGTTGTTTTCGCCGGGCCAGGTTAGCCTTGGTACCGAAGATCGTGCGGAACTATATAGATTTGTGCAACGGGCGTAGTGGGCCCATACCTACCATCCCTGACCTTGACTCCTGTGCCGGTGCGAGGTTTGGAAAGAGAAGAGTATATGTCCCACTGGCAAGCTATTTTTTGCCGTTGTATACGTAGTATGTGCATCATGTTGATTAATGTCGTTTAATTATTATTATTTGCTGATCGGGCAAGTCCGATACTTATTAGGATGATCCAGGATGATGATAAATGCCGACCGTTGTGTTCATGTCACGTGATCAAGTGGAGGCTTTCTCGATTTTCGTGTGCAGACACTTCTTGGGACGTCGAAACAAACATCTTTTCATTTCATCTCGCAACAGCTCAAAATGGCCCCAAAACGCAAGTGGCAGGAGGGTCAGGAAGATTCCCTGCCTACTATTGTAAGGGCCAAGCCGGGAACGAAGGCCTTTGCATCGGGGAAATCGGTCAAAGATGCCCTCGCGACCGGCTCTCCTCAAGGTGAGCTGACCATTGCCAAGTGATATTAAGCTAACATCTCTACAGCTTTTGTTTCTTTCAGACAGCAGATTGTAACACCACCTTCCGAATTACCTTTATCCATCAACCACCCAACGGTGGTCATCCTGCAACATTACCTCGATATCTCCCCAGCTTGTGATGAGATCTTTCGAGCATGGCAAGTTGGAGAGCAGGTGAATAAAACCTAGTCATTATAAGACCGTTACTGATTATTGCTCAGACGAAGAGCGAACAGCAAGTTCATGCCGCTGTGGAACTGCTTTCTGAGATTATTCAAGTGTTGACACCAGTGCCTTTCTTCCGTTCAATTGTGATTGGCCTTGTCAATAAGGTCATCTCTCCTTCTGAACCCTACCACGATCATGTAAGTGATTTCAGGGACAAGTGGATCGCTACTAACACAGAGCTTAGATTAACCATCTCATCCAATCTGGCAAACGAGACGATGTGTACCACGGTCTTCTTTTGGCGGCTGTATCTATGTCTGTTGACTCTCCTTCCACGTCTTCGACGTCGGGTAGACTCGGTATGAAGCTTTGGAATACTCTTGTGGAAGGAGGCGCCGTTAGAGGGTTTGGGAAGCAGATGGGCATGAGAAGACGAAACAAGGAGGGTATGGTCGGATATGGCGACCGAGATCCACTTGACAAACCAGATATTCGTCACCTCATCCTCCGGATCATCCTCCCTCTTTTTCCTTCACCTTCATTCCAGCCTCATGCCAAAACTATTCTCCCTCCGTTATACTCCAACCTTGCCGCCGACCCGCCTATAACTGTCCTCCGCATCTTGACAGCTCTTTGGGCAGCAATCTCTTCCCCTTCATTTGGATTAAACCGACGAGTTAGTTTAATTCTCTTCCAAGAAAGAAGCATTGAAGCCCTTTGGGGTCAATTGGGAAGAGATGATGTAGAAGAGAAAAGTGGTAAAAAAGTCGGCGAGTTGGTGCGCGCTTTCCTCGAAGGTATCACCGCTACCCCAGGAAAAGGTGTCTGCTTCCCTGATGAAGGGTGGTACCCTCGTCAAATGGATGACTCCAAGGAAGGCGATAATAAGGTCGGAAATGGAGGAGATACTTGGAGAAAGGGTTTGCATAACAGGATTCTAGGGAACGTAGTGCGAAAGGTGGGAAATAAGGTGGTTGATGATGAAGGAATTGTGGGCGAGTGGATGATTGAAGTATTCAGGGCTTGTCCTGAGCTTGTGTCTGGGTACGAAATTGCTTTATCCCATTTGACGCTTATTGCTCACCATGAACAGATACTGGGCACACTCTGCATTGTCTCTCGAACCTCGTCTCAACGCTCGATGGATGGCGACAATGTCTTACGTCGGTCGTATCATTTCCCTCCCCGTCCCTCCTCTTCAAACCTTCCGACAAACCGCTCCTGCGGGTACCGATCCCTCCCTTTCCCCATTCCGAACTGAACCTCCCCAGGCGTCAACGATCGTCGAAAGCGTCTTACCTGCACCCTTCACGAAAGCTCACTTGATGAAAGGTCTTCAACATGCCGAAGGGATAGTCCAACATATGACTGCTATCACCCTCTCTCGTGCTCTTGCGAAACTTGGCCAAGTCCAAGAACTCTTTTCGTTCATTGAAACAGAACTCTATCCTAACGGGCAACCCGATAACCCATGGGCAAGAAGGCAGAGAGAGCTTGAAATGGAAGTAAGGAAACGTTTACCGGAACTGGCAGTCATCGTTGCATTTGCACAAAAGTCTGCACAACTTGCACCTGCAGAGCCGGACCCTGATAGCGAAGAAGATCGAGCTCTTGTAACAAAGTCGGCAATGCTTACTGAGCTGGCCCTTCGTATCTTTTCTTTGTGCAACAGAATTCTCCCATCGATGGCTTCTGAGCTCAAGTTTGATGTCGGTCGTCTCCTTGTCTCGTCTTCGAGTGCAAAACAGGAGAAGAAGGAGAAACAGCAGGCGAGAGAAGGAAGCGTTATTGGAGATGACGCGCAAAGTGTAAAATCCATTGGTACTGTGGGCAGTAAAGGGACTATTGGTATGCGAGGAGGCTTCGGTCAATCAAGAGGAGAGGTGGAGGGCTTTGAAGCTCTTAGTCAAGTCCACGTGCTTGAGTTGCTAGGCGAGGTCAGAGATTGGCATTGGAGCAATAAAGCTGGTATGTGCTTCGACGCAATAGTTAGGAAGTTTCGCTGATAAGTATATAAGCTGGATCTCAATACACTTACGTCTACCACATCCTCCTTCTTCACCTTTCCACCCCTCAATCGGTGACCTACTCCAAAACGACTGCTCTTCTCTCCCACCTTTTATTACCCACCCTCTTGTTCGAACATGACCCTCAGGAGCTCCCCATTTGGCTGGGCGCGATGCCTAAGAGGGTCAGAGAAGCTGGGCCTATGCTGTTCGCTCAGCAGATTCAGCTTTTGGCTTTCTTGGATGATTGTTTCAGGAGATGTTTGAAGACGCCTTACCGATATATTGAAGACACCCTCGCTCTCTCCCCTTCTTCAACCCCTGATCTTCAAAGCAACTCTAAGGAGATGGTTAGCCCCCTCATGATGGCCATCCTTGAGCAGTTCTCTGCAAAGCTTATGGGTCAGCTCGTTTCCACGGAAGCTGCCTGCATCATTGTCAACTACCTCCGTCGAGTGATTCTAGGTTTGGTGGGCAAGCAACGAGAATTAAGTTGGTTGTTGGCTGTGTTGAACAGGCTAGAAGATATTGTGAAGGGGGTGAAGGAGGCCGGACAGGAGAGGAAAGGTTTGGAGGAATGCGTTCAAGTGATAAAAGGAGATTTCGATGTGATCATGGGCAAATCCGAACCTGCCAAGGGTAAGCTAAGTCCTCTTCCATTAGAAAACGTATGTTAATCAAAGTCGAAGTAGGGCAAGATCCTTCTCTTCCTCAACTCCTTGACCACCGTGAATGGTCGTCGTCTTCTTTCGAGTACCAAGCACTTTTCATCGCTCGACCGTCAACATTGTCATCCTTACTTTTCCTTATTCAAAGAAAAGATGCTTCCATCCTTTTTCATGTCAATTTTCTCATTCATCTCAACATTCTCCAGCCGTCGTCTACTTCTGCCATCAAAAACCAAGATAGTACCCAAGCCGTGCTGACTCTCTTCGCCAAGTCTTTGGACAACGTGGAAGGTGCAAGCGAATGGCAAGATCAGATCAAGCGGAATGTGTTTGGTGACTTCGGTTCAAGAAAGTTATTCCTTAGCGAAGATAGTCATGAGTTTAGAGATAGTGAGTTCCTGCTTGTATTGTAAGGCAGAGTACAAGACTCACATAGTTATGAGGCTTGAACATTCTGATCAGGCATTTGATCTTTGGAAAGCCGACAGACGAGGAGATCGCTCAAGGGTTTGTCGAACATTGTGTAGAACTGCTCGGCAATGACAAGAAAGGGAAGAAGCTAGATCAAGTACGTTGCGCTTGATGGATGCCTTTTATTAAGTGCTGACCAATTTCGCAGAATCTCAGAGTATTGGCTCCCTGGGTCCGATTTCTTACCCCTTCTCAAGCAACTCAAATATCCCAAATCCTCTTCCGCCACAAGAACCCTGTTCTTTCTTCTCATGCTTTTCTGCTCTCGGATATCATTACATTAACCAAGTCACCTGCATTTGCTGTTAAGCATTTGGACAAATTGGGAGAATTGGGAGTCGTAGAAGCAGTAATCAAACTCGTGGACGACGCCGCAAAGGATAGGAAATCTAGCGACGAGCTGGCCAGCCTCAAAATCAACCGCGAAACAATCCAACTGCTTCTCAGACTTGCCAGCAACGAATCCATCTCCTTACTGGTCAGATTGATCCAGGCCAGTTCTTCTGCGGCCAAGGTGACATTTTCTGTCTTGCAAGAGGGCGAAGCCTTAGTAAATGACAGAAGACTATTGCCGGTGGTTGAGGCTCTTTTTGTCCTAGGGCTTGATTTCGGGAAGGCTAGTACCATTGCTAGTGTCGCTTTGGAGACGATCACTTCCGAGCAGGACGAGAAGGTCCAGGGCGCAGCAATCGAGGTATTGGTCCGCTTGGCTGAATCTGCATCCAACGAGATCGTTGAGATTCTCTTTACGGTTCAGTTGTCCTCTTTCAACTCTGCCTTCATGCGATTCGTGGAACGTCTTGCTCATATATGCAAAACGAAAATCGAGCTGCTGGAAAGCATTTGTCATTTGATTGGTTTGGGATTGCAATATGCTGTCAGACTCTGTTCTAATCTGAAAGACATGAATGGGGAAAGTGCCGCTGCTTTGAAGAGTCTCGGTGTGTTTAATCTTCCTTACATTTGGCCAAAGCTAATGTTTGATAATAGAACAATCAATCGAAGTTGTTGACCAAGATCAACTCGATCTACAAATTGCGTTGGTCGAACCTGTCATCACTGCTGTTATTCAAGACAGGTTAGAAATTGCAGAAGCTGCCGATCTTGCCACGCTTCTTGCTGCTCGTGTCGAATTAAAGGCAAGTTTTATCCTTTGCGCGACTGTTGAATCAATGCTGATATTTTTGATAGGCAAGTTTCCTTCGACAACAACTCCAAGCCATCTACGCTTCCGCCACGTACACTCGCTGCACCACCAGCTCTTGCCCGTCCCATATCCGTCTCCACTTTATTCGTCTCCTCCATAGACTTTTTGCCTCATCGACCTACGTGTCTTGTCAGCCTCCATTTATCGAACCTCTGATTTTATTGTATCGAGGCACGACTTCTGAAGTGGATAGGCGAGTGTTGCACATGCTGCAATTGTTCGAAGGCTACAGAAGAATTTCGATTGCCAGCATTATGAGGTATTGGAACGCGAATGGAGTCCTTGGTATCGGAGGCAAGTCCCTGGATGCCTTGGCAAGTTTGGACCCTCAAAAGGTGTTTGCAACCTGTCAAGCATACCCTCTTCGTCGACAGCTTCGTGGATGGGGCAAGATCGCAACTGACCCCGAGGAAGGCGAGGGATTGTATGATCCTGTTTTTGTCATGGGTCTCTTCGTCGCTTCTATGCATGAAGGCATGAGAGGCTTGGACTGGGTCGAAGTATTGAGGAGCAATGTTCTAGGTTTGACGGTTTGCGGACTGTCGTCTAGGGACAAAGAAGTGAGGAGTGTAGCCTCATATGCTTTGGCAAAAACGATGAGTCTCATTGAAGTGAGTGCATCCTATATTAAGGAAGCAAGGAGTCGTTAACAAAGGTTACAGACCACCGGGTTTTTTGAACGAGCGCAGCTCACTTATACCCTTCGACTTCTTCGACATGCTCTTCCTACGTCGACATCTCGTCTACCAATACTCTCTACACTCTTTTTCGCCTACGCGCTTCGCTCTCTTGCGAATCCTTCTCATTTCTTCTATCCCCTGTCTTCTCGTTTCCTGTTACAAAGATCTGTCTTCGACAGCGAAGACACCCCATTGCTTTATGGAATGCTCTATGCCAATGGAGAAGGGTGGAAGAGGGAAAGGAATTGGATGGTTAGATTCTTGAAGGAGGGCGTCAGAAGTGAAGCAGTAAGTGCGGATGTATTCTGTGAAGTATCAACTGATGTTGCGCTGTAGGATTGGAGAGTCATCAGAAGAAGAAAAGTGTGGTCGTTGATGGCTACTTTGTTCATTGAATCACTTGATCCTGTTTTCCGTCGGTCAATTCTACAGGTGTGGCGCATTTCTCGTGCCACAAAACAGCCACTGACTTCTTTTAGACCATGTCGAATATTCTTCTCATCCCTGCTGCCGCCTCATCGCTCGTTCTCCGTGACGGTCTCTTTGTTTGGTTGGACATGCAGTGGACCTCAATCTCCGCATACCACGCTTCACTTCCTGTATCCTCCAAATCTGGTGTTAGAGGCCAACGTGCGCAAGCTTGGGAGCAGGAGGAGAAGAATTTGCTGTTGGAAATCGCAGAAAGGGCGTGCGAGGCCATTGCTTCGGCTGAAAAGGAGCGAATAAAAGAGGGCAAGGATCTGAGAGGCTGGGCGAAGCAGACGGAGACATTCTTGAAAACTGTCTTAAGTGGTAAGCTGCTTTTCTGTCATACGAAAAAGGCAGAACTGATAATCTTCTAGATGCAGACGGCGAGAAACTGGAGGTTGCATCGAAAATTCTTTACAGTGTATCCCAAATCCCTGTTGATACCACCATTACTCAACTTTTGCCGCTCTTTGTGGACAGATTGTCGTCAGCCGGATCTGTGGCGCCGGCGCTCCCAAATATTATCTCTTGCCTCTTCGCTGCCGGCCTGAATGTCAAGCCAGCTGATGTTCGTGAGAAAGATGATCTGGCGAAGGCATTGGCCGAGGTGAGATGGCGCGTCGAGCGGGGCGAGGCGGGTAATTATTTGAAAGATTGGGTTCGAAGAGAGAAACAGTTGTCCGAACTAATGACATAATGTGCAAGTGGAGGTATCGCGTTGATAGAATTCTTGCCATGCATTTGCATATTTGTACTTTCGAATCGTTTCCATATCACATCACCATTTTTCCACGACATCACAAGACAAATGCTTTTGCCAGCAGATAATAATATTATGTCCTTTTAACGGCAAAAGCCGGTCGGAAATTCCAGTTTTGATGAGCCATACATGACTCGGATATTTCGAGTACTGACTGTGAATTTATATTTAATTATCAACTAAGGATGGAGGTGGACTTGCCTTGGTCGGCCTTGGGCCTATTTTACCGATTATCAGAACTGAAACTTCGTTCTTATGACGCTCCACTTCTTGATTTCTCATCTTTTCTTTCGAACCCCTATTATTACAAATTTGCTTTCTCACTGCTTTTCACATATAAAACCCTATCTTACCACCATGCATGGCAGACCCCTTTGCCTCTCATTTGTGCAGTTACATATTACTTTTTCCACTATCTACACGATGAACGTACGCGAGACGAGATCAACATCAGCTTCCCCACCCCCAATGACTCGATCGCCGATCACTCAAAACGAACCACAGCAAGACACAGTTGATTTTGCGACAGAAACTGCAAATGAGGGCGAATACAAGCGGGTTGAATCTGAGCAGACGCTGTGCGATAAGTCGGGGGCAGTTTCACCGAAAACGGAAAAGTTCTTTTCGTACCATCAGAAATCTTCAGGAGATATGAGAGAGCATAGGATCAAGGAGGATACCGGCCCCCAGTCTCTGGATGAGTATGAACAGGAGCAGCCGTCAAACACAGAACATGGCAGGCAGGCATCTTCGGGCATCTTTCACTGTCGACTGTCTCGGCCTCAAGGGGACGATATCGAATTGGGTCCTGAACCGGAAAGAAAGGCTGTTCAATGGATCGACGGCCAATCCTCATTTGTCAGATTCTGCTTCATCACCTGTTGCTGCACTACCCAATTGATTGTCCAGGGACAGCTGGGAATGGTTATGATTCCGCTTCATTATATTGGTGACTATCTAGGGACGACTGACAATGGCCAGTTGAATTGGATGGTTGCGAGCTATGGGTAGGCCCCCCTCCTGGGCATACCGTGGGATTGCTAACATTGGACAGATTGACTGTGGGAATGTTCCTTGTTGCTTCTGGTAGACTAGGTGATTTATAGTGAGTACAACGATTGATCACGGGCAAACCGTTCACACTTCACAGTGGCCCGAAACTCATATGGGCGCTTGGTTACATCGTCCTGATATCCGCAAACATTGGCACGGGCTTCTGCAAGAGCCCCATCCCATTTGATATCTGTCGAGCTCTGTCAGGTGTTGGCTCTGCCATGTGCTGTAAGTTTTATCTTCCTGGCAACATGGCATTCAATAAATGACTTTTGGACAAAGTACCCAATGCTCTCGCGATCCTGGGGAGGACCTACCCTCCTGGCAAAGTCCGCAACGTTACTTTTGCTATCCTCGGTGCACTTGCACCTGCAGGTTGGTGTATGTCCGGCGGTGTGGCTTCTCTGTTTGCACAATTTGTCGACGTGCGGTGGATATGGTGGTTTGTGTGAGTTATCTTCCCAAGGGATAGAAACTCTGATCTCTGAAACAACTCCGGCAAGTGCGATATTCATAGCCGTTTTCCTCGCCATCGGGCTGTACATTCTTCCTCCTGACCAAAACCTCCCCCCTCGGTCTGAACGTCACTTTGACATACTCGGTGCGATACTCCTCGCGCTTGGACTGGGGTTATTTAACTTCTGCTGGAATCAAGCTTCGGTGGTTGGCTGGGAAGCTGTGTATGTGTATGTGTTGCTGATTATATCAATCATCACTTTCGTCGCGTTCTTTTTATGGGAGAGGCGCATAGGGAGAAAAGCCCTGGTTCCGCTTGAGGTTCTGACCAGGAAGAATCTCTTGGTATATCTCTCGTTATGGCTGGGCTGGATGAGCTTTGGTACTTTTCTGTTGTATACTACTTTGTTGTAGGTACCACATTACTTTGATCTTTATGATTTTGAACTAAAGCTCTGTAGCATCCATGACATCCGGGGCTATACCCTACCCTTGACAATGACGGCCCAAACGTCCCCGTTTGTCTTTGGGGGTGTAACAGCAGCTTTGTCCGTGCCTTTCCTCATCCATCGTCTGCCCGGGCATGTCATATTTTTTATCGCTATGTGTGCCTTCATGATCGGTAATATCCTCGCCGCGACAGCTCCTATGGACGGTACTTATTGGGGAAATACTTTCTTCAGTATCCTTATAGGAGTATTTGGCCCTGGTATGTGGTTTTTGCCTGGGTGATAATCGCATGCGTTGATAATAATGGGTAGATTTAAGCTTCGCGACTGGTCAGCTGATCGTCAGTAACTCGGTTGACGTCGAATTTCAAGGGATCGCAGCAGGTCTAGTCAGTATGATTACCAACTACTCGTATGTCGCTCTCGTAATTTATTTTGATGCGATGTTCATTTTCAATAGTAATTCGATAGGACTTGGACTGACTGGGACTGTTGAACGCTATGTTCGCGGTCCCGAAAACCTTTCCCAATCAGATTTGTTGTATGGCTATCGAGTATCATTCTACTTTGGGACAGCATTGGCGGCGATGGCTGTTATTGTTGTTGGGCTTTTTGTTAGGATGCCCACTGAAGGCAAGCGTTTAGATAATGAGAGAAAGAAGGCCGAGCACTGATACGCAGACCTTTGGCTGTCGTGATAGACACTGTGGATAAAGATTATAGTAGTATATGGTATGCATGTATCGAGTCTCTGCAGTGGATTAACTGAAACCCGAAATGACTTTCCATTTCATTTCGAATTTATGTTTTTTTTATCGTTGCCTTTTTTGTGTGGGATAATTATTAATGTTTATCAGGTGTGTAATAAGTTTATTTGACGTCTTCTGTTACCATCAAACACCGCTTAGAACCATTATAATAGGAACATGTGGACGGCGTTCATTCGATTGGTCCATGCGCTTGTGCGTGGCGAAACGAAATCCGAGGTGCTCAGTAAAAAATGCAATTATGGCTGTGTTTCCCACAACAATTAGTTGATATAGGTTGTGGACAGGTTAGACGTCGAGCTATGGCTATGAAACAGACATGATGGTCAGTAAAGATACATGCGAAGACGAAGCAAATTCCGTGTATCACCCTGAAATTCATGATCTGAGCGAGGCTATGACGACAGAAGATATATAATTAAGGTATCGATAAGACAACTGATAGGCATTCGTAGTCGTCTCTAATCTACTTTTTTCAGTCACTTCATCTTGTCGTTTGCACACTGATTATGAAGGTTAGAGAATGCCCGGCAGCATATACATCCACTGAACATATGCCATATCTGGAAGGAGGCTAAGTATAGCGAGACTCCGGCCGGAAGCTTTCGTTTGTCTTATTTTTAGTTTGTGTACTAAGGGAGAAGTCGGAGACCGACCGCCGAGTTGAAACGCAAGCTACAAGAGCGGAATTTCCCTAATCGGGAATTTTATAGCATAATTAACACTAAAGTAGTCATAGATAACGCTCGGGCTTCGGTCAGCTCACGAAAAAAATAAGCCGGGGCGACTGACCAGCCACGGCCACGGCAGTAACACTTCTATATTAGTACAGTATAAAGCTACATCTGTGGCTCCAATTTATTCTTCCCCATTTTGCAGCTTGAAAACCTATTATCAATGGCGCTCTCAGAAAATTCCGCGATGGTATCCCCAACGACTACAATCAGCGTAGACGGTGACCGCGAAAAGAGGTTTAGTGTGGAAGAAGATCCTCTGCCAACCGCCAGTGCCGCCATTCCTCTGTCCGCCGTGGCTCATACACCAGGTGATCAGTCAAGTGTCCAAGGAACTGGAGGCAAGACTCCTCCAAAGGGCCATTCTGGTGTTACTGCTCCATTAGAGATCCCCAAATGGAGGTTTATGGCTATCTTTGGAAGTCTTATGATTTCCGTCTTTTTGTTTGCATTAGGTAGGTGTGGCTCAACGTCTTTTGACTCGACAAATTTGTTGACACCAATGCAGATCAACTTATCGTCGCTACTGCCATTCCCAAAATTACTGCCGAGTTCAATTCTCTTACCCAACTGTCATGGCTCACCTCTGGATTCTTGTAAGTGTTCTACTTTCCTAGTACGCATCATTCAGATTAACACTCCATAGCCTCACACTCTTATCATTCAATCTGCTCTATTCTCAACTGATGAACATCTTTCCCTCTAAGCACGTCATCATCTTTGCTGTGTTTATCTTTGAAATGGGTTCATTGGCCTGTGGTGTCGCTCCGAACATGAACATTTTGATCTTTGGTCGAGCTTTGGCAGGTGCCGGTGCGGCAGGTATCTTTAGTGGCGGTATGGTCATTATCGCTGAATTGACGCCTTTGCACTCGAGGGCTCAGTATTTTGCTCTGTTCGGTGTCTGGTAAGTATTGCTTCTCTTTCCAGTGATTACCATGCTCATGCTTTTTTTTTTTTTAGTTTTGCCATCGCTTCAGTCGTTGGTCCTCTTATCGGCGGTGCCTTTTCGGACCATGTCAGTTGGCGATGGTGTTTCTATATCAACCTGCCTCTAGGTGGCGTCGCCATCGGCTGTCTCCTCTTCTTCCAGCCCAGCAGACCCCCTCTTGGTCGTGAAAGTTCTTACAAGGGCTACTCCAAAGCCATGCTCAAGCAATTGCTCATGTGTGACTGGGTTGGTGTCGTGCTTTCCATGGCTTGGGCTGTTTGTTTCATCCTTGGTACTCAATGGGGTGGCGTCACCAGGAGCTGGGATTCCGCGTCTGTTATCGTTACTTTAGTGTTTGCTGGTGTTCTCCCCATCGCGTTCTGTCTCTACGAGTATTTCGTCAAAGAAAGCATCTCCTACTTTAGGATCAGGTTGTTTAAGCGAAGGACTGTTGCGTGAGTCACCTTTCACCTCGATTCGAACAATTGGCTAATCGATTGTTGTAGTGGTGCGGCCATTGTCTCCTTTTGTGTCTTTGGTATCTTCATGATCCTCGTTTACTACCTCTCGTAAGTAATTTTCTTCTTTGTTGCGACCTTACTAACAATCCTTAGACTCACTTTCCAAGCCGTTCATGGAACTTCTGCCACTTCTGCCGGTGTCAAACTTCTTCCCCTCATTCTCGTCCAAGTCTTTGTCCTTATCCTCACTTCGCGAATTATCCCTAAAATCGGCCGATTCAAGCCCGTCATTTGCGTCGGCCCCGTCTTCCTCGCAATCGCTTCCGGTCTTTTCTACAGTACCGACTATTCTACTCCTATCGCCAACTTATATGGCTACCAGGTAATCCTCGCAGTCGGGATTGGATGTTGCTTGCAGAATGTCATGGTTGCTGTTCAACACGATCTGAAGAAGGAGCCTTGGTTGATCTCTCTTGGTACCGGTTTGGTCGTGTTCAGTGAGCCATCCTTACAGTCCTTCATGCTTTTCATCACTAACATACTTTTTAAGCTGGATTCGCCGGTCGAATTGTTGCCCTCTCCATGTCCGGTAGCGTATTCGAAAACATGATCCAGCGCCACCTCAAAGCCATGGTCCCCGGTATAAGCGAAGAAATCATTTCCGCCGTCGTCAACGATGCCACCGCCGTCTGGACTTCTGTTCCCGAAGACCTCCGCGTGCCTGTGTTGAGAGCATACACCAAGACCCTCTCCCAGGTGTTCATTATCGGCTTGCCCTTGTCTATCATCGCGCTTGTCGGTGCGCTCGCGATGAAGAACGATAAGATGGCGACAAAAGAAGAGGAAGAGAAGGGTATTGCCGATGCAAAGGCTGCTCAACAGGCAAAGAAGGATGAAGAAACAGGGGTGAGTGGTGTGAATGAACAGGGTGAGGAAGGCGCAAGAGGTAGTGCAGAGGGTGAACCGAGGGCCTAAGAATCTTGTATGATACTACTTTGGGCGTTCGCTGTTTATTTTCTTTATTTATATATATATATATATACAGGACTTATAATAAATCTTTTACTGTGATAGACTCGGGAATTATTTTGCTATTCGTCGATGTTTAGCTGCCGCCCGTATAGAAGACGTAAATAAATGAGGGAATTTAAAACAGCCTTTATGACCTCCTTAAACCTGATTTAAGTCAGAAGCCATCACTTTACGTAAGGATTTAACCTTTTTGGACCCCCCTTATAGACCCTTAACTGGGATCTGAAATTTAAGGCTGCGGGGTCTTGCGGCAACTTCAAAATCTTCCTTTCCCTAGTAATTTTTTTAATTTTTGGTCTTAGTAGTAGTTTAAGGTAGATCTGACCCCCGACCTAAATTTAAGAAGGTCTTAAACATGATGCGGATCCTTTCTCCAACGAACGAAGGAGAAAACGCGCCTACAAGTCTGCATGTGTGGTGTAAAAATCTATTTCTACCTTCCATCTTCTTTAGCTCTGACACATCACTCTACTTATATCATGCACAAACGAAAAGAACCCGCAGCAGCGCAAGGTCAGGACAGCAGTCAGGCCGCCTCTGCTACCTAAGGAAAAAGGCAGCGAACAGTAAACTGGGAGAATGACCTTGGCAATGACCAGCGTAACGCCAATGACCATTTGATCGACTGGCTGGGTACGCCTGACTCAGATGGGACTTTGATGTTCTATAGATGGAAATCAGACAATGTGACAGGAAAAGCCAGGGAGCACTGGAGTAAAGTGGCTCTGGAGTATCTCGTCCAGAAGGGGTGATCGCGACGTGCAGTCTGTTTTGAGACAGGTGGGTACAGACAGTGTTGTCTCTAGTCTTATATGTCCTCAACTGGCAAAACATATATAAATCAAAAAAATGTGGAGCACGTACAAAAGTGCAAATGATGAGATCAACAAAACAGGTTCGGGGGGGCCTAATGGCAGTGAGTCTCATGTTTTGCGCCTTTTCCATCATTTGTCATGTTCACTTATTGACGAATGTTTTTATCCAGATGACGCCATTAGCAATTTGCCCTTGGTATGGTGAGCTGATGCCGATCATGTCGCACTCGGCCGCTGCTATGGTTGAACCTGGGCACTCGACTCTGGACGAAGATGAGGACAACGATCGTGAGAGGTTGAGGAAAAGGATCAGGCCGCAGGAGGAACAGGAGGAGGACGATGACGATGATAATGTCCAGTGGGGTATTGACCTCTATGATGAAAGTGAGTCGGTTTCCAATCTATTTCTATTCTTTGTTTGTACCATTGACTTGCTATTCAGCTGCAGCCATGGCAGATGTAACGCCTTCACGCCCCTCTTCATCGATACGCACCCAGGGCCTTGTCGCTACGCCAGTTCCCACTTACCCTGATCGCCCCGAGGTTATCGTAGACAGGGCATCTACATCGACCGCTCCTTCTCACCACATCCCTAGCTCAGCCTCTGAATTTGGTGTCTCTCCTTCCGGCGCTCGAGTCCTCTCTGTAAATGAGAGGGCCAAGGCTTGTAGCGCCGAAGACCAGTTACAGTTACTCGCTGAGGCAAGCGAGGCAAACTCCGAAAGGAGACACAAGGATATTCTTCGCATGCAAGAAGCGACATGCGATCCTCAAGGTGGGCGTTGCTGCCAAGAAGAAGAGAGCTCTTGCAGAGGTTAAAAAAGTCGATTTTGATATATGGAAGGAGTTTTTGGCGCTCCACAAATCGAAAGAGGCCTCGTATGAGGAAGCCAAAAAGAAGGCAACCGACGATCTGAAAGAATGGAACGAAAACAGACAAATGTAAAAGGTTGGCGTGGTTGCTATCAAGGAATAAAATATGCATAGTAGTTCACACATCTGATTTGGTCCGGCTCTATCCCCCGATTGTTGGCTCTAAGCTAAGCCCATCCATAACTTGATGGCGACGATGAGGACCATTACCTTGCAGTAATATGCGCTCCTCTTCGTCTTGCCCTTGCCCTTGCCTTCGGTATTCAGCATCCTCGCGATCCATCTCATCTCCTTCGCCGCTTATGTACCACTCGCCTGTGGCAATTAGAAGATTGTGAAGGATCACGCAAGAACGAATCCAGCATGATGCGATTCCCTCATCAAATCGATCTCGAATCAGTAGTCGCAAACCTCGAAGTGATTGCCGTCGGCTCTTGAGTATACCAAAAGTATGTTCAATTGAGACACGAACGCCAGCTGCCCTTTGGTTAAAGACTCTCTGTTGAAAGTAGATGTCAGTTCACCTGAAATGTCCGCAGGGGATCACTAACTCACTTCCGATCCACCTAGGCGAGCTGCATTACGGGGGATTTGAACAGAGATATACAGTAGTCTCCAACAGGGAACGCTGAGTCAACTACCACATACTGGCCTGGAGCGAAGAACCGGTGAGATTGGCTCGAGAGGATAAAGCTATTGTAAACCCGTGCATCATGACAAGAAGCCGGGAACCCATACTGGGCGAATGTGATCCGCATTTTATCATCGCAAATGGCTAGATTGGAAATCCATATCTGGATTTATAAGAGAAAAAGTCCGAGACATCTGGTCTCGGAGGTTTGATGGCAAACGGAATTAGGCAGCCATTCATCGCCTCCACGCAACCACCGGGCAATCCTTCTTCATCGAAGGTATTAGCAATGCAAGACCTTCCTCTTTCATCCGGCCACACCACCACCTGGTCTTCGATATCCAGAAAAGCTTCATCCACTCTATACGTCCAAAGAAGTGATGAGCCCTCTGTATCTAGTCAGCACAAGTTTCCTATAAGGGATGACCTTGGGGACACATACCTGAGATGTCAAAGTTATGGCCGATTTCATACGCGTTGCAAGGATTCCCCTAGTGGCCAAATCTATACAGGGCCACAGTTAGCTGATACAGGGGAGGGGCTTGTTTCCGTGGTCCTTGCGAAATAAAAACATTATTGTCCTTGATGAGGTCAAGAATCGAATGGAACTCTTGGTAGGAGACTCGGAGCTTGCGTTTGACATCCCTCTCAGGCAGTTGATGAATGCAATCGATTCTTGCATCCCAATTCCAATTCCTTACGACAGAGTACTGGCGAGGGCGTTGAACGTATCGAGACTGTGAGACAGTTGTATAAAATATCCTGATCTCGGCTGAATATGGTAGACAGAGAGCAGCTGAGATGCGAGCCATCCTGTAGGCCTTCTTCTCAAGCTTTTGTTTCTTTGATACTTGGGGCATATCGACAAGTGGGAAATGCCATGGTGGAATTCTAGTGTCCAACCTCCACTTTTCTATGGTTACCCTGAGCTGAATTCCCTGAGACCCCGAGGGTTTAGTAAGCTCCAGTTTAAGGCGACGTTCCTGTTTTGAATTCCCTCAATATTTTATTTATTCTGTTGTGAGACCGTCGCACCGTTCCGCTTTCTGTAATTCCAGCATCATCGTTTTCGAATCGACATGATATCATGATTTGTTTCTCTTACGAAGACTGATCAACTCCGAGCAAACCCCCTCCCCCTCGGGTTTCGTTTATGTGCTCTGATTCCCGACGCTTTGGCCTATTGTCTCACTTCCATTCTCTATCTCCTCCTACTTATAACTGCTTCGATAGCTCGAGAAGCAGCTATCGGTGTCCATTAACACGGTCTGACAAAGAAACTCCCTTCCCGGTATACACAACATAATGACAAGCTCTCCGGATTACCTCGGCTACGCCTACGCTTCTCTCTTGGCCATCGGAGGCGTAATGGGTGGGATCCGAAAGGGTTCCGTGGTATCTGCCGTGTACGTCTCCGAGCCCTGGTTTTGAGAAAGTTGTTCCATATATTGCAACGACGCACTTACTGGGTTACGTTTCATAGTGCTGGTGTTGGGTCCGGAATAGCAGCTACCTATGGTGCTAACGTACGTAGTAATGCTCCTTTTTTCTCTTGTAACAATTAATGTGAGGGGTAACAGTGGGCTGATCGCTGGTGATTGATTGTGTAGAGAGTATCCAAGGACCGATCCGACGTTATTCCTTCCCTCAGTACGTTCTTCTGCCTTCTGCTACTACACTACCAGTACAAGTGCAAAGTACAAGTACTAAAAATTGTGGGCTAACACCACGATTGGAACAGCTGTTTCCGCTGTTCTCTTGACATTGATGTCTTGGAGGTTATACAAGACGAGAAAGTTTATGCCTGCTGGTCTTGGTGAGTGCTAACCCTTCTCTCTCTCTACCCTTGTTGGTGATGATCTGAGACGTTGATGATTGATGATTCCCTCAGTGATGGCTCTCTCATTACTCATGACAGTTCGATATGCGCTGCCTTAGCTTAATGAGAGCCTAAAATCGTGAGGAGTTGCTTGTAATGCTACGATGTGATACGTAAACCTTCATTTCAGAATTGCAAGTTTGTCCCATTTCTTCATTCCAACAACTTTTGTAGCTTCAGGCCGGCCGCATAGACTTGGCGCAATCAAGACATATTATAAAAACAATAGTCCATGAGAATATACAACTTAGCTACCCACTTTATAAACCCTCTTCGACCATCTCCTCCGTCTCGTAACTCTCCTCAAACCCAATCCGGGCATATCTTTCTCCTTCCCAGCTTGCACCGATTGCGCTGGGATAGAAGTAGAGCTCGCTGGCGCATCAGGTTCCGTGTAAGGTGTTGGGGAAGGGTTTTGCCAAGAGTCGTCAGTGTATAGCCAGCCCTCTATATCGCGCATCATTAGCGATCGGATTGGGCCAAGGCAATATAATTGTAGTGACTCACCCTCGTCAACACCATTCTCACTCCATAAGCCATTGACGTCCACTTTCCAATCCTCTGGTAACCATTCCCACCCATCTTTGAGCGCCAACACTTTTGCTTCGACTTCACTCTCATCATCCCCGTTAGGCAGACCTGTGTCATCCACGCTTTTCCACAGACACTCCTCACCCTCCGCCACATCAGAGATCTTGATCCACGCTCGCCGATCCCCTTGTCGGAGGAACCGAGCAGACCAGCTCGTCGTTGGGATCGGGCCGCTAAAGGAAGAGGGGGATGAAGCCAGTTTCGGGTCGAGTCTCTCGTTTTCCCAGACATATACTTGTGAGATTTTGTGGTTGCTGTATTTGTCGAGGAGCTTGTCGGTGAGGATCCATTTTTCGAGGACTGATTTAGTTTTGCGGATTGACGGATGTCGAGGGAGAGAGAGGAGCCAAGGGGTTAAGTGGGGATGGAAGGCGAGAGGCGGAAGGAGACCGAGTGGGAGGATGACGTATGGGATAAGCCAAGATGGAGCGAGAGGGAGAAATAATGTGGGAGGGAGGAGAAGTAGGATGATGTGGGTATGGGTGAGCGGGAAGGAGGTTGGAGACGAAGTGTTAGGGGATTGCAGGTTGCTCAATATGGGAGCAAGATAGTCATATGCATCGGACCTATCGGCCTGTCAGCAGTATTCCGTATTGTTGCCCCGAGGTACTTACACCAAACCCATAAGATTTTGGATAGCCTGAATGTTCATGAAATAATCCACTCCGCTCTCAGCCTCTTTAAGTGGCACCACCGGCACGCCCACCGTCTCACCAGATTCGTCCCTTGTAGCCGTAGCCGTATAGGACCTATCCGGACTCGAGTCGCCAGTGTTGGATTCAGGGTGTACCCGAGCAGTAGCTAGAGGAGGTGGTGATATTATCCCGATGAGAGATGGTACTGGATGGGTGCGTTCGTGGATGTGTAAAAGGAGGACGATGAGAGCGAGAGATGGCAATAAAAGCAGCACCCGAGGTTGGAAACCTGCCTGGTGTTAGCTATGGCCATAAACTGTCAAGACATACAGATGAAGACCCATGTCAACATCCACCCCCATGTCCACACCGGTTTCCTCCAGTAAAGCACCTCTTCTATACGGTCCTGAAGCCAGAACACTGGTCCAACCTATGGTAGGATTGAGTATAGCTCTACATGCAGCTGGTCAGACCCACTCTTGTCACAAAACGCCGAAAGTTGTTGCTCAATAGCTGTACAGTCAGCCCTTCTCTCTGCGTCGTGAGTTGTCTCGGTCCACCTCCATCAATACCTTTGGCACCTCCAGATGGCAGCTTTGGCAGGTTGGGAGGCAACAAAGATGATAGCAGAATGTCGGAAACGTTGGTGGATAAGGACGGGAGCGACATCCCTAGCGTTGAGCCTGTTGGCTTTCCTCGAGGTGCCGACGACGGCGGGAATGGAAGATGCGGTTTGGCATGGCTGGAGGTTGCAGAAGCGGAGACGTTGGTGGCGGACGGTGAGGGGATGTGGATGGCACTTGGCGGGAGACTCGAGACAATGTATGGAGGGATCGACATTGTAGTGATATGGTGTCAAAGAATGTCGAAATTGTCGTTTTCGTCATCTCCAAAGCGATTGCGGCCATCCGCCGAACCGCCGTCATCACCCGGTGGTCTCGCGACCGATTTTTTTGTTTCAACAGAAACACATAGCGAGTCTCGTCAACAGCGCCATGGCCATGCCTCTCCCAGCTAGTCATACCAAGCACCTCGACCTCCTCTCCCACCCTCTTCCACAAGATTCCTCGGTTATATTGCCTCTCAAACAGATTTCCTCATCAGGCAGCACAAGCACCGGAACAACGGGAACAACACTCTGGCTCTCGGGCCAAGTCCTCTCCTCCTACCTCTCTTCGTTGCCCTCATCCATGTCAGAAAAGACACTCAGAGTGATAGAGCTAGGTGCGGGCATAGGGTATACATCCCTTGTCCTGGCATCGCTGGGATATCAAGTGACTTCAACAGATATTGAGCCGGTCTTCTCGTCTGTTTTAGCACCCAACCTCGCAACTGGAAAGGATCAGCTCGTTCGATCGAGGTTACCTTGCAACGTTTATGCCAGAAAACTGGATTGGATGGATATTAGTCGACTATGGCAGGGCGAAATGAGTGAAAAAGATCTGGAATGGGTGGCAGAAGGATGGGATATGGTGGTCATGACAGATACGTTCTATGCTCCACAAATCCTCGAACCTCTGTGGAACACTCTCATTTATCTATCCTCCAACTCTAAATCATCACCTTCGTTACCGAAAGAGGGAAAAGGGAAAGAAAAACGTCCACCCATATATATCGCCCTCGAAGCCCGAGATCCAGTGTTCATCTCCCGCGCACTCGACATCGGCCGTCAAAAAGGTTTCGAGCTCAAGAAAATTGCCGTCAGAAGAGTGGCTAGGGATGTAGAGCGGTGGGGGTGGAGTAGGGAAGATTGGGAAGGAATTGAAGTATGGAAGGGGCGATGGAACGGATAAGCAGGTAAGTATGTACCATACTGCGGTGCTTGTTTTCCGTTGAAACCATGGTGACATGAAAAACTATGGTAGGCTCTGGCTGAATGTACCTCCAAAAGGGATTGTCTCAACATTTACAGATCACAGTGTTTTACATCGCAAATAATAACCACAGTGGATGACGATAGTTATTCCTCGAGCTGCGCATGATGGCAACTACCATCGTCATTCACCCACGCTGCAAGACTCATTCGCTCACTGTCTTTCGCGCTCCCTTTCAACGCACATAGCTCTCCACCCATTAGGCCTCATAAATTTATTACTTGTGCTGCCCATGTGTGCATAATAGGGTCATCTTCCGTAACCGTCGCCTTTTGCACACTTACCGTCGAAGCAAGTGCGGCCAAAATTGGCCGGCGATAGGATCCATTTTCAAGAGCTAAGTGATGACAGAGATCAAACGCCGGTTCTCGGGGGGGAGGTGCAGGTACAGGGGCGAAGGGGAAAGCGAGAGCTAGGATAGGGGCGAAAGGGAAAAACAGGTGGAGTATTGGGGTTGGCAAGAGCATGGTAAAGTGTATTTGTCTTATGTGTGGGCCGTAGGGCCTGGTCTGGATAATGGCAAGGAGTAGGAGAATTAGTAAAATGAGTTGATAGGATGGGAAAAAAAAAAGATGAAAGAGTAATAAGTAGCGTTCTTGCCGACTCTTTGGATTTTCGAATGAGACATTCGTTGGGATTTTCGGTCCAATGTAATACATCGATCCTTTGAGCATTTGAACAAGAAGAGAGCGAGTAAATACAAATTTGCCAAAAACGAAAGTGGAGTTACTTCTTAAAAAGCATGGTGGGTTCAAAAGTTTGAGGGAAGATTAAGAATGTCGATCACGGTCTTATACTGTCTTTCAGAATCAGGTCAAATAATTATTATACTTACTTATCGACTATATAGCAAGAGAGTGACCCCAGGGATGACTTTGGTGCAGCCTTTAACAACCTTTAGCTTTACAGATTGCGAAAATAAACAATGATATACATGACCCTGAAAACCTGTGAATGTACTCTAATCTAATCTAATCCTCCTCCTCCTCATCATCATCCTCCAAAAGGCCATCATCACTTCCACTATCCAACTCAGGGATTCCCTCATCTTCATCATCCACCTCCATCTTCTCCATCTGGGTAGTCTGCTTTACGACAGTTTCATTTGTTTTGGAAGTGGTTGTCGCCAAAGTCGAGTTGGAGGTAAAGGAGATGAAAGAGCTTGAGGTGGTTGTAGACGTAGTTTGTTCGGGTTGGGATGGGATGGGGTCGACGGCTGGTGTTGCTGCAGGTGCGGACGTAGAAGCGGGAATGAGAGCTGGGGAAGGGGGGGGTGCGACTGATGGGGCGGCAATGGGGGCAGCGACAGGTACCACAGGAGCCGTAGTGGCTACAGACGCAGATGAGGCTACTTCTCTAGTTGATGGAAGGGCAAAGGAAGCAAAGCCGGTCGTGGAAGCAATCTGCGGAGGAGCAGGTGCAAGTCGAACGGTCTCTTCTTCCTCTTCCTGCTCAGCCTCAATCTCCTCGTCGTCAACCCCCAATCTTGCTAATTTCCTTTCCTTCTTCTCTTCATCACCTTCCTTGGTGAAGAAATGTAATTCTCGCAAAGCCGGTTGAGCTCGAAGCATGGGAGGAAGTTTAGGGTGAACAATCTTATCGATTGACGATTGAGATTTGTGGCCCTGGAGTTGCAAATTTTCAATTGTCAGTTGGTTCAAAAAAATCATTCAAGGGGGCAATGCTTACAAGAACGGAAATGATGACGCTTTCGTATCCCTTGCTCCATCCTTCGCCGACGCTCAACACGCTCTCCAATACCTTCTGTACAGCCTCCAAGATCTCCGATTTGGCGTTGAACGAAGGGAAAACGGATGAGAATAATGAGGGGAGAGCCAGGTAGAGGGAGAGATGAAGTCGAATAGAAAGAGTCAGCAAGGAAGGAGAGATGAGAGGGGTAGTATGCAATATAGGTGAAACTGTATTCCATCAGCGACTATATATACACAAAAATAGGACCCACGCTTCAGAGCTTGCAGGATAACCTTGACTTCCCCTGTACCCAAGCTCTGCCTCCCCTTTCCTTCCAAATCACCCACCAACCCATCTTCAGCATTCCTTGCCCTCTTCTTGCCCCGTTTACCACCACCGCTTTCGTTCTTACTTGCGACAGCCGAAGCAGAAACGTCCTTACGCTCCAGCAAAGGTGAAAAAGTGGAGACGCAGAAACGTAGGAGACGTGTCGGGTAATCGGTGGGGACGAGGGAAGGGGGGTAAAGGGTTAAGAGGAGGGTGTGGAATTTGAGTAGCTGGGTTTGGCATTCTCTGAATGCCTTGTTAGTGGAGAGCATACGGAGTAATGCTATATTTACGTACGACATGCTGCTTGGAATACGTTCGAGAAGCCAGACAGAGTGGTCAAGGATGTTTGAAAGATGAGGGAAGAGGTGGTCTTCAACACTAATCATCAAGTCAGCATATACCGCTTTGTCTATAATAGGACTTACGCCAAAGCAATGCCACCCAAAAGCTGCATCCCGATAGACCATATTCTCGGCAGAGAGGCAACAAGAAGAGCATGATGCTGCGGGGAGATGTACGAGACCGTAGGAGTATCTAGAGTCAAGCTCAAGAATCTCAAACCAGCGCTCACAATTCCCGCAACAGGCACCTGAACAGGTCGATTGGTGGGGAACCTCAGCATCTCTAAAACCGCCTCGGTCAAACCCTCAAGCCAATCCAAAGAAACAGGAACTCGTTGTAAAGGATCAATAGGAAGCTCTGGGGTGTTGGGAGATGGTGGGGGGTTGACTGCAACTGGATCGGCCTCCCAAGCATCGGTCGTAATCCCAACTGCTGCTTTGCCGATTCCACCCAAAAGATCCTTCATATCAGCGGCCCAAGACGCAGGGCTTTGAGCTTTACCGGCGGTAACATGGCAGCAAGCCAGAAGCTTGGCACTCGCGGTGCGGATCTCAGCAGGTATCGATGGGTTTGGTGATGTAGGAGTTGGGATCAGAAGAGCGAGGGCCAAGAGAATGGGTTTGAGAGTTGCGGTGGATGGCCGGAAGTTGGCAGGGGAATGGAGGAGGATAAATTGAATAGAGTTGAGGATATCAAGCTATATTTTGATTAGCGAGATGATGTTATAGCCTTGACTCAATGACTTACTAGAACATCCCAATCGGGTTGAGGCTCAGCCAAACATCTCTGCAAAAGCCTTCCGAGAGAGACGGAAAGCTTGCCCATGATAGGATGCACATTTTGACGCTCGAACGAGGGGAAGTGGGAAGACGTAAGGACAAGGGTGCTGAGGAGCGATAGATAAGGGGGAATCGAAGGTATAGGAGACGACGTTGACTGCCACACTATCAGATGTGATCCATTCAAAAATGAATGCACCTACGGCAATCCATCCTAGACACCCACCGAGCCAGCCTTTACCCCACCCGGCCAAAACCCAACCTTCTTCATCTTGTTTTATCATCTCCTCTGCTGCTTCGCATGCAGCTCTCTTTTCCCTGCTGTCATCTTTGGTCAACAGAACAATGTTAAGTCGATTGAGTAGCTTGTTGAGTTGCGATTGGGAGCCAGTCGATGGGCGGGCGAGCGGCTTGTGAGATTCCAGGAGCGGTACGAATGACGGATGAATGAACTGTAAAGAGGAAAGCAAAGAGATTACTTTGGTCTGCTCTGCCATGTTGGGCACTTGCTGAAAGACGTTGGGTTGTGATATTGGTACACAATCTCCAACGATCTTACGCAGACACAAATTATGGCTTTCTTCGAAATCTCAAGAAAACATCCAGTCACGTGACTTGCTAAAGTGATGGTATCACCAGGAATGAAGCACCCTTTTCGTGAATTGTTCCTTCACTCCTTCACTCCGTCGGTCAGTTTCTCACGGACGGTCGTCGGCAGGTCGTCGGTCATTTATCAGTACCTACTTGTTTATACGTAGTTCTATCTACGTCTTATAATTCTCAGGATCTCATGACCGCTTATCTAATGATATACACTCACTGTATTCAGATCATGCCGAAGCCAAAAGCTGAAGCTTAGCCAGATGTCGTTGAGGGCCTCAGTGAAAAGTTGTCAGTTCCGGAGCTCAAACGCTGCTTTTGCAGTGAAGAGTTCTACGAGGTAAGTAGGTAAGTGGCCATTGGCTAATCAACCTGTTGATCTATATTGTTCGCCATTATTTATGGGTGCTGACTGATCGTTAGCTCCTTTAATGCTCTGGTTGCGCCATCGTGCGAAACGTCTTGCGCGTTTCCTACCACATCGTTCTCCTTGCCATCCACGAAGACGCAAGCCTGGCGAGCAACCAGTGGCTAGGTAGCGACCCGGCTGACCTGGCGACAATCAATCGCCTAACCCAAAACATTCCATCCGCAAGCCGTACGGGGACCAAAAAGTACACGATCGATCAATACCTAGCAATTATACATATACTGCATATTAGGACATCAGGCCATGCCCCAAATACGCGTGACTCAACGTCAATGATTACTTTCACACATTCTACCGGATTATAAAGTGCTATATATCGTCTATCACACAGCGTGGACATCTTTCAGTCCGCCAGTTTGCTTTGGCATCCTCACAAACAATGCTACCACTATCCCCGCAATACTCGCCAACCCGGTAGCGAACCAGAAGGAAGCTCGATAGCCTCTGAGCCTGTCGTCTATCGTGTCTTCGGAGCCACGAATGTAATATTCAAGAGTCCCCGTCAAACCTAACCCAATCGCAATACTATTTCCGACGATCAGTGATTCCCTTCCGAAGGTGCAAGGCGAGAGGAAGGCGACATACGAATAGTTGGTGATCATGCTTACCACGCCTGCCGCTATGCCTTGAAATTCATGGCTTACCGAGTTACTGACGATCAGTTGTCCGGTGCTGAAACTCATGTCTACAGTCAAATGAACGATGCTTAGCTTAGATTTTTGTTAGATAAAGTCTCAGAATGAAGCGTACCTGGTCCGAAAGTACCTATGACCAAACTCCAAAAAGTACTCTTCCAATACTGCCCCTCTGCAGTGCTTGTAGAAGCTGTGGCTGCTATGATATTGCACACAGTGAATGCGAACATGGAGAGAAGAAAGATGAAATGGTTTGGAAGATGGCGGATGAGAAAAGGGACGATGAGGGCGGCAATTATCCCTAGCTTACGGTAGGCGTCTGGGTGGTTCGATTGGGGGGAGGAAATGACTTACCTGCAGGCAAAAGGGGCGTGAGTTGAAATGCCATCGTAAGAGGTTCGGTGTATCCTCTGATATCATAGATGCTAACATACCCTTGATTTCAGTCGCCCTTCTTTAGTATTTATCTCGGAATCACTCACAAGAACGTCGTGTAAAGCAAGAAAGTCCCGTAACTCATCCACCCAAGCCACAGACTCAAATACACCAATAGACTTTGCTTGCTCAGCACCTCCATCGGGATCAACGCCCCTTTGCCAACTCTTCTTTCCCACCAGACAAAGACACCACCAAAGATCAAAGAAACCACAAGCAATGCAGGGATGTATGCCGCAGACCATGAGACGAGCGGTGCTTGGTTCCAGACGAAATTGAAGAGACCTAATGTTAGAGAGAGCAGGATAGCGCCGACGGTGTCAAATTGGGGTTTGGACACGGATGGGCAGAGAGAGTCAGGTGGTAAGACGTAGAAACCGGCACCAAGGAATAAGGCAATGAGTATAGCCGTGAACCACCAGACCCACTTGATATGTGCAAATTGTGCAAAAAGACCACCTATCACGCCCCCAATCCAGAACCCAGCTGGCGCAAGAGCACCGAGGATAGAGAATACCATGTTGCGCGTTTGCCCTGGTGGATAGGTGCGACCTAGGATGGCCAGAGCGTTCGGTACTATCCATTATGGTCAGCGCCCGACCTAAGCTAGGAAGATGGTAACAGGACTTACAAGCCAGAGCAGAGCCTATTCCTGCCACTGCGCGGGCAATGTCGAATCCTATTGCAGATGTCGCGAAGCCACTTCCGATATTGCAGACAATCATGAAGGTACATCCCACTGCCCATATCAGTCGAGGGCCATAGATGTCTCCCAGACGGCCGGCCATGACCAGAAACATTCCCACTGTCAAACTAGTATACGTCATTGGCAAAATGTCGGACGAAGAATGAAAAGAAGGACGTACCCATAACTAGCAGCCATCCAGCTCATCTCCCCGCTATTGTTATCCTTCCCTAACCATTCGGCGGTCGCATGAAGGGGCATCATGACCATACCCAGCTGTGCTTGGACGATAAGCTGAGTAGCACAAGTAATGAGAAGGAAAGCCAATCTGAAGAATGAAGGGCGGGATCGGAGATAACTTTGGCTCGGTGTGAGTGGGGGTAGAGACGTATTGGCGGAAGGAAAGATAGGGATTGTCGAGGCATTGAGATCATCCGGTTTCTCATTTTGATCTTCGTCCTTTGAATTTTGAGCAGGACCTGGGCCACTGTCCTTCGCGCTTTCAGGCCAAGCGCTATCATTGTACAGGCCAGGTAGATCTGACTTCATGTTAGGACCCTTGCCAGATGAATAAGGGATGTAGTTCTCTTGTGGTTCAACGAAAGAAGAAGAGGCAGGAGCCTCGCGGGTCAGACCTTCATTATCTTGCACCTCGGCATTTTCCTCAGGTTCGCGCTCATGGGCCTGAGGATATAAGGGTTCGACGCTGTTGACACTCTTGAGCTTGTCGCCGGACAATGTCCATGGCTCACAGAGCGTGGCACCAGACCAGACATGTGGAAGCGGACGATATTCATCCTCATTGTCTTCCAGTACGGGTTGATTGGAAGGAATAGAAGGGAAAGCATCTTCTTTCTGGTTAATTCGATTAGTCGGCATGTTCAATTGGGAGCTTCAAAACCTGGCGTCTCTTCTATCTAGGGCTGTAAAAAATTGAGGAGAGATGTATTTTTCTTTCCTCATTCTGGAGGGTTTATATAGCATTCTTGACATGCTTTCAACCGTTCATCCGTTTGTCCGTACGAATTACAAGCGTTATCGGGAATATACCTCAGTCCTTTTTGCATCGCGCATCACCTACTCTTTTGCAAACAGCTGACAGCTGAGCTGTGCATGGTTAAGTTTCAAATTCTACTCGACGGCTGACTTCTTCCTTCTTTTTCTTTGGAGGATGGAACATCTGGACCGGACATTGAAAGTGGAGGATCGAAATCTTTTTGACTGTCAGGCTATTAGAAACCGTGGGGTTGATCTGATAATCTCAAGATCTGTTGATATTGGCAGCAAATAGCGTAGATTATTAGATGCTACGAATGATTGCATATGATGCTATCATATTAAGAGTTAGCTTACACCCGTACATACTTTTGTATGGCGTACGCACGGTTTTTATACTTCACATACTAATTTGACAATAAATGATGATTTCACAGCAACCAAAAGAGAAAACGTCAAGAGCGCGGAGACTGACGACGCTGTCTTAACCATCGCTGATGAGACACCATGTTCACCCACCGCTCGACAATGGACTTTCAAGGATTATCAATCACAAAAAAGGTACAATTGCGCCGCTAAAGATCAGCAGTTCCGTACCCGGATTCTGGTTTGTCGACACTTAGTTCAGATTCAGAAACAAAAGTGCGTGTATCTGCATGTATGCAGCGCGCGAGCGGAGCAGCCATCGCTTTTTGGCCTCTAATATCAAGTACAAGCCGTGGTATACGGATCAAAAGAAAAAAGATAGCCGATCCATCGGCCATTTTGGAAAATTAACGGTATTGCTTTAAATTTAAATTTGACAGTTAAAAGGCCTTGTTCGGACATATGGCCAATTCCTGTATCATTCATAAGTTTACAGGGAGTGTGTGATTGCCAGTCAAATGGGCGGAACCATTGTTTGATTCGGCAAGCCCGCCAGCGGCGAAGACGGTTCTAACGGCAGAGCTGATAGTTTTTCTATACGTATGCTGCAGCGGTGGGATATGAAAATTCTGTGGTGCCGGCCTCCTGCCGTGCATGATAGTTGTACACGGAGTGGTTTATGCTTTTTGCCTTTAGTTATTTGCCATAACATCATTTCCAATATTACCACCCTTCCGCAGCTGGTATTGCTGCTGGGCTCACAATGGGCGAACCACATTATCATCTCTCAACATCTCGTCAAAGATGCCACTTATTAATGAAAGCTTAAGACCTTCAACATCCACTGATGTCTGAGTGCTGAAACAGACTTTGAGCCTTGACGAGCTAGAGGATACCGGCTGAATAATTCCCCCCATTAAGCCTAGCCCGTTGCTGTAGAACCAACTAAGCTTTCATGGTATTACCTAGTCTAACGGTTTCATATTTTCGCTGAGGGTTAAGGTGGCCATATCTCGTCGAGATTTGCTATTTTGTTTGTTACTCCTCGTCAATGAAGCAAATTAACGCCATTTCATAGATAAGACTTTTATTCATAGTCCTTGCATATTATGCATTAAGAGGACGGAGACAAAATTAAGTCACAGAAAATAACGACAAAGCATCCTTGACATCATTCGAAGCATTTCCAACTAACTGCGCATTTGCGTGATAGTTCCTATTTCCCGCAACCGTGATGATAAGATTACAATGGGAGGTTCTTCTTATCAACAGCAAAAAAAGCATTGCGGAAGCCCCATGTCAGCAAAGATAATGC
This sequence comes from Cryptococcus neoformans H99, assembly GCF_000149245.1. Taxonomy (NCBI): domain Eukaryota; kingdom Fungi; phylum Basidiomycota; class Tremellomycetes; order Tremellales; family Cryptococcaceae; genus Cryptococcus; species Cryptococcus neoformans. The sequence goes on from NC_026749.1 coordinate 1,691,906, forward strand.
AATATTCGATACTCGGGTTTTTAGATTTGAGGCATACATTCATAATCTGTGTTCTGTCAAAGAACGTATGTATGTAGATATGGAATACTGCCACACTATTTGGTATCGTAAAAAATGCAAAAAAAGTCGTAAGTCCATCTGATCAGTCCAGTGCAGTTTTTCTATGGTTGCTAGGTATACACATCGTCAAACTTTCCTCCCCCCAACCCCCTCCATCCCTCATCCCTAATTACCATTGATTGCCCTCGCGTATCACGATACAGTTTCCCGCCTTACCAGCTTTAATCAACCTTGAAAATAAAGCCCCTTATACACAGAATGTCCATTTTAGCAGTCGCCCTTCATACTACTTTTTGGGAAAGTATACCCTAAAAAGGCCATGTTAGCGGTTGTACACAACATTCAATGAAAAGGCAAGAATGGCTTACCGGCTGCTTCCCAGGTGGTGAGATTTGGGTTAGAATATACCTCTGCATGTCGCGCGATATAGTCCGCAGTGGGATAATCTAATCATATCAAAACAAAGTCAGTCTTCTATGCTACAATAATCATTTGCTGTAGAAAAGATTAGGGACTGACCTTCGGGATCGCATCCGATAGAGATCTGGTCTGGTTTTTGATACACTCTCACATAATCAATCCTAAAGTAGTTTGGCCATTTCAAATTCGCAAAGTCGACTGCTTGAAAGTTGTTTGACTACAGACGGCCAGAATCAGTATTGCCCTACAAATCTCAGAGCGAGAGGGGAGAGTAAAGAAGCGTACCATATGCAAATTGACAATCTAACCCCAGCGTAAGGTCAGCGCACACATCCCTGCTCCTTTTATCTCTATCCGACCCACCATAGCCATAGGTTCCTCTGGGATGATTCTTCGTCCGATACCCGTCCTCGGGTTCTCTGCAACTGCATCCGCATACATTGTCCAGCTAGTCTTGTTATCTGCCCACCAAGTGATATACCCCTGATCCCTTGCCTCTGGGAAGGCTTGATATCTGCAAGACGATCAGATCGTTTCTTGCCATGTTAAAAAAACAAACTTACTCCATAGCAAACACGGCAAATTGCTTACTATCTCCCGGCTGATCCCAGTATATATTCCTTGGAAGTCTCGTCAAACTGGATACCGCCTGCTGGAAAGGACCCCCCAAATACGTATTCCAATATGTCAAATCCGTGTCGTAATGCTTGAAGTTCTTGGAGGAATTATCAGACTGATAGTGATCATCGTAAGGAGCGACTTGGAACGACTGAGATACTTCTCCTCTGGATTCGGCGACAATGATTTGCGCTTCGACGATATCGATTTCCGGAGCAGCACGGCCTTTGGTATTCACAGGACCGGGATGGTCTTCTCCAGGACAAGTGCAGGCGGAACATCGTTGGCCGGGGAGGTAGGAAAGAGGTGAATCATCAGCGCCGGTGGTAAGGGTCGCAATGGGACCGGTGCCGTTCACGTATGTCTGATTGGGGAGGGTACCAACGTCGCAACTGTCGTAGGTATATCTGAATTTCTATCAGTTATACTCCATTTTCGAATAGGAAAAAGGAACCTACGGCCACATCCCTTCTGTTGAGGCACCGTACCCTGGTCTACCCAAATTCCCCATAGTCCAGATACCAGGCCAAAACCCACCGTACATTGTTTGGCCAGGCAAACTTGCCGAAAACTCAAAATAAGCATGTTTATTGAAGCAAAGCTTGTTCCAGCTTTGGAGCATGCCAGACTTAAAGTTGAGATCGTGGATGGGTTCTTGTGTCATGGTAATGACCAAATGACCGTCGGCCGTTGTCACCGCAGAGGGATCAAGCCATTCAAAATCTCTACCTTGTCAGCTGGATCCGATTGCGGTCTAAGACTCACCCAGTGGGCCAATAGTGAATATCCATGCCAGTCCAAAAGGGATCATCTCCTTCAAAAAACGTCCTACCCTCCTTGTTGAACTCGTCTGAAAACACCAACGTCCATTCATCCCCGTCAAATCCGGTTCTCTTGTAAGCCCATTCTGGGGTGTCCGCATCAATCAAGGTCGGGAGGCCTGGTATCTCAGGGTACTGGCCACTAGAGTTGATTCCTCCAAGGTTATAACCCGAGGTATTGGCACCAGAAGAGTTGCTGTCGCCATAATAAAACGAGATGATAGGGTATCCGGCAAACAGCATGACACCTCCACCGGCTAGTATACCAAGAGTAAGAGCATTCGCCCAGCCACGCGCAGAGGTAATATCGAACGGTGAAGCAAGGTCTTTGCGATCCTGCGATGTGAAGGTATGCAGATGGTCATCAAGATCATCGACATCGTGCCAGTTTCCCATTTGTGCTTGTGGTGGGGCTTGCTGAGGGAGTTCATCTGAGAAGCCTCCCGTGCTGCCGACCACTACAGCTGCTGAGGTGCCACTGGCAAGGGAAGCCGTTGGCCCGAATCTGCTGGATGACGAGCCGTACGAGTTCACGCTGGCATCGTTATGAGATCCGCGGTGGGACATACCTGGGTGGTCGAAAGATGTAAAGCTAGAGTCGGATAGGCGCTGTGATTGACCGGGGTTCTGGGCGGATTGGAGTAAAGGTTCACGGCCCTGTCGTTGAGAGGATCGCATTTGCGAATGAAAGGAAGCAATGTTGCTAAACAGGGAAATGTCACACGGATCAAAAGATGGAAAGAAGAGTCGTGAGATTTTGCTTTTCACACATGGCGATGCATGCAATTTACCGTAATTAAATGAAAGCGGAAGGCCAAGCGTGAGAAAAAGCGGGTCGGCCAAGAGGACAAGAGAGATCTAAAACGCTGAGCGAAAGTCCGGATCACAGAGGCGGACCGGGCTTGCTCGGCGGTTGTTGGACGATGTTGTAGACGGCGACGGTAATAGCAGCGAGGGGGGTGGCAGTGGAGAGGAGGTGTAGGTGGTACATGCTGGCATCTGTGGCAGAGGGGGGGGTTGAGGGACGGATGGGCGTGGCTGAGTGGAGCCGTAATGCTACTCCAAGACACAGGCAAAAAGTCAGCTCGTCTTGGCATTCGGCAAACACTCCGCCGGCCTGGTGTCTGGAATCTTGGAGGATGCGGCAGCGGGAACAAATTTCCTTTGTTGGTCACGTGGGTCTGTGAAGAGACAAAGGCGAGATATTGTATTGTACGTAATCGAAAGGCGGGATAAGACGGGGAGGAGTAAGGGTCTCGTGCTCCAACAAACGGTGGTGTACGTTGCTACAAGCTTCTCAAGGCCTACCTGATTTGGCTGTATACATATGCACTCTTCGCATCTTTGTTGTCGATCTCTTTTTTAACCTAATAAGGTTAGATTAATAATTTTAAATTTAGACGCGGGCATTCACTTGCTAATCTGTTTCCTTAGATCTTCCAATAACGTTCTATTATTAACACTTCGGCTGGTGTCCCTTCGGCCTTGAAGAAACCCGACGCGACAGAAAATGCATCTCGCTGGCCTCCACCTTTTTGATCGTAAGACGAGAAAAACAGAACGTCAACATTATTCGCTCATCTTCCACTATTGATACTGTATCGCTTTAGCCACCAGAGCATGCCCAACCGCCACCGACAAACATAACAGTCCCTTTTTAATACCTCAGCATTTCAGTTACGCCGCCCAAACGCCCCAAAGATGCCAATGTATATCTTTCCTTGTGGATCGTGACGGTATGCCATATATGCAGAATGAACCCGTCTTGCGGCGGTAGATCGCAATATAGAATGTACATATGCTAAAGCGCTGATGATAACATTACAACATCAAAACATTTCCCTACCAAGACAATAACACGTTAATCCAAAACCATCCATTTACAACATCCTTTGCGATAGTTTTCGTGTCAGCACACCTTGCAGGTAGAATGATCATCTCACTCACATCCTAGATTCAGCATATGCTGCATGTTTACCCCTTGGGTCATCTCATGTGATGTCCCTCCAGGATCACTCCCTGAATACCCTGTGTCTATCCCAAAGTCCATATCTGGCAACATCCCTTCCAAGCCCCAATCGCCCATGAACGGTAATCCCCCATCGTCTGCTGTAAACATGAACTGTGGGACCTCGTCGAATTGCGGCAGTTGGTTGTTGGTGTAGTGGTGAGGGTCTTGTAGATGGTGAAGATGAGGATGTGTATGAATAAAGTTTGTATGGGGGTTGTATGTCGAAGAGTGGGTTACGGAGGTCTCAGAATGAGGCGCATGGTAGATTTCTTTCTTTGAGAGCAACAGACGCATATTGCGTGACAACTGGCGAGCCATGGCGTCAACAACAGAAAAGTACCCGGGAATGTCTACTGCATGCCTTGCATCCGCTTGCGCCTCCAGTTCGCCAATAAGCTCATGGACAGTAGCTAAGCGTAGCAGCGAAAGGTCTGAAAGATATGGTGAGGCAGAGTGGTTGATTGATTGAATAGTGTATATGGCGCAAAACGCAACCATGCTTGTGCTGAAATCCAGATGGTCAGCAGTACATCATGGAGGCATTGACTTACTCGAACGTAGCGGAATTCAAAAGACCATTCCAGGTCTTATAATGATGTATGGCAGCGCATACGACATCGAAAGCGAGTACCTCACATGCCCTCCTTGCTTCTCTTTCAATTTGCCCTGTAAGTTGTCGCTTCTTGACCAGTGTCAGTGCGAGCACAAAAGCTGAAAAGCGTGCAATGATGTCATATTCATGGGTACCTGTGTTCGATTGTCAGTTTTCAATTTAAGGTTTCAGCGCGAACGCTGAGCCGAGTCCGACAAACTTTGTATTTCATAAGACCATCGTCTTCGCCATTCAGCCATTGAACGGTCAATGTATTCTTCGCCAGAGGCGAAATCCGGATAATTCTGGGTACTCAACCGGGCATGCGCGCTCGTCTGTTTCGCCAAGATCAATACAAAGACAATAATCGTACTGAAGGCATTGTGAACTCACAACGAGCTTTCGCAGAGATACAGAGGCACAGATAGCCGCATCAAAGCGGTGCGCAAGCTTTCAATCGGCAATCAGACAAACCCTGCCGTTTTGATAAGGAGATTCAACTTTACAGGATGTTTTCCCCATTTTGCTAATGAGTCTGGTGACACTAAAGCAGAATCTCGGAATATCGGATGGCGTCCCGCCACCATCGCCATATTCTGATACCACTTCAGTACACTTTCAAAGAAGAAAATAAAACGCCTTCCGGTCACTTACCCGATCATGTATATACATGAGGAAGCACACGCGGTGTGCATTTCTAACCAGTAGGTCATGGTTATTCTTGTCGTATAATGGATCTGTTTGAACACAGTATGGCAATGCGGTATCCAATCGGAGCTCAACAACAAGCGCCAACGCATGTGACACAAACATCCATGTCCTATCCCTCGCCAGAGTAGACGGTATTTCCGTCCAACTCGCCAAGAGCAAGAGACCCTGGATAATCTCAGTCGATTTGAGGTGATTATTCCGAACTACATTCTCGAGTCGGTGTGCATGGCTCATGAGGAGAGTGTGCAGACGAGCAGAGGGACAGATAGATTTGTAGGTGCTTGCTATAGCGAGGATGACGGCGAGGAGGAATGAACTGCGGGATCGGACGAATGGGAGGGTGTGAAGGCGTGGGTCAAAGTACATGGATCCATTGGTGATGAGCTCCATAAACCTGTGCAAACATTAAGCAGACGTGTACAACTTTATCGGATGAAAAGAATCCCATACGAGTCGAAAAGATGCTGAGCTTCAGCGAGACTGATGATCTGCAGCGAGATGACATCGTGCTCGGGGGATGCATCCGGCCTCGCCATCTTAATAATAATCAGCAACGAAAGCAAGGTGTAAATAAAAATAGAGTATGCTCACATCAATCCTTCCACAGAAGACTGATGGCTCGTCAACATCGGAGGACATTTCTATGGGCTTCTTTGATAATAATAATGAATCAAGTCGACGCATGATCGCCTCCTTCCCCCCCTCCGGCTGAATCTTATCGGTCCAATCTGAGTACCTATGGAAGATACTCTTGCTGCTGCGTGTATAGGAGTTATCCTGAGCCGTCGCCTCTTCTGCCCTGTGAGCAATTCGGTTAGCGAACTATATATCAAATGAATCACGCTCTTCACAGCGTACTCTGGTGTAGAATGCCTTCTGATAGCTTCCGAAGCCAAAACATGTAGCGGATTTGGAAGATGATCCACATCTCTCGAAACCTGCGCTTCATTGTTGCTTGTAGAAGAAGCTCCGGCCTGCTCATCGATAGCATCCGCTTTGCGTTTGCGATTCTTTACTCCTGGCTGTCTTCCTACCCGACGCTTTACGGTGATGCACTCGATGCCTGTGGTCCGACATCGTTCGCATATCTCAGACATGTCATATCCTCTTGAAGGGCGGATACACCTGAATGGATCCATGAGCGACATCACTCATAGGGAGAACGCTCAAGATACTCACTTCATTCGCACCTTGCGGCATGCCTCGCACGCAGTGGTGTACATACTTCTCGAGCTTGTGGGTGATAATCACTGTCTGTGGGGAGTATAGGTATTAAAAGATAACAGAGGGTGTTCCGCGCAGCGCAGTTGAGAATACAGATGGGAATTTAGGAAATGGATCTGCATAAAAAGACAGATAAAAACAATTGCACCCAAGCTGCATAAGGGCGCCAATCAATTGCACGATCTGGACTCCGTGCATTACGTAAATTTTAGGAACGAGGCACATGAATCCAACACCACGATAACGACTGGCCGAAACGAGCAACGGAACGTCCGAACTCCGAGGTCTTGCCTCATGCATCCGCTGGCCGCCGCCCCCTGCACCATTACATCGTTATCGATTGTATCAGCAGCCACAGATTGGTGGCTATGTATTGTAGCATCGTAACATATAAATACTACAATGCAGAGAACCCGAAAGTGAGGGCAATATGCGACGTGTCCAATTGGGCCACCCAATCACCACAATTTCAAATCCGCATGAAAGTGGCCATCCGAGTTAATTTGGAAGTATGTCTCCAGGTTCTTCAAGAAGCCCTTCATCTTTGACTCCCATCCAGTCTACTCCCTATATAGTCAGTCTGCTGCTCGAAGTATATCAGATGGTCGTAAATGCCCCAAGGGTACCATACGCTTACTCGCCTATTATCTGTTCCATCGTGACCCTTTTCGCCTCCAATCCAGGTAGCAAACTGGACATTTAGGGGGACTAGCTCCGCTACGTGATCCATCGCAAACCCATATATTATCTTATATGGCGTACACAAATTTGAGATACTTTGACCTCCAAATGTAACTTCCTCCTCAATCGAGGAAAAAGCTGAGACCCGTTCGTGAGGTCCTTGTAGCATATTTCACAGATTCGAAGTTGATAAAAAGATAAGAGGTAAATCAGACACGCTGTGGATGAATAGTTCTGCTCTCCCACTTGTTAAATTGTTAACGAATCGGCTGTTGGTCCAATGAGCAGTGATAGAAACTATGCACCTTGCGCAACGATAGCCTAGTTCATTTGTGGAATAGAGGCAATCGTTCTGAATACATGGATTTACACGTACGCATGAGTTAGACAAGTTCAGAGGACAAGAGAGCTGTTTGAAGTGACGAAGGATAAGAGCTCGGAACTTCGGAGAAGAGATGGTGATGAGATCGGGGTTGGACAACATGCCAAAGGATGTTACGATGGAAATGAACAGTTCAAATATATGGCGGAAACTTGGAATAGCCCTGGTATACGAATTTCAGTCGACAGCGAATCACAAATGAGACAAAAGAGAAGAAGTTGAAAGGCCGCCGCGGCTTGACGTCGCACAGGTGATTTATTCGTTCGTTGGTGTGGCCTGTTTCTGTTTGCTGCTTTATCCTTCAGACTTCTCCACTCATGGACTTGTAGCAAGAGATGCAGCTGCATGTGCCGTACGGCATGAACCAAGCTTGCCGTACAGGAGCATAGCCGACATTCGACGGTTGGAAGTAGGTCAAATAAAACGGACCGCCATATCATTCGTTAAAACCATCTCGCGCCTGCTTCTTGAGACTCCTCAATCCTCAAATTTTTCGTATTTAGAACGCCGAACGCTTGACCCTTCCCTCGACCTTCTGTTGAAGGCTTAACCTTAACGTCCGCATGCACAGCCTTTCTCTTTTAAGCCTTGATCCATCTTCATTTTCTCAAAGCATAATCTCTCGGATCGTACCTGTCATCGACAGCAGCAAGAGAAGAGGAGGAGCCAATCGATTGTGAGCTAATTAGAAGAAAGGGTATGAAAGTCACGCGTTGTGCCCCAATAATCTTTTTCGGGAATGCTGAGAAAATGTGGACTGGACGGTCATGACTCTTACAATCATCAGCCAACCGCCCTCAATCTTCAAATGATGCTGAGCTGCTGGATGCAGGGTGATAAACGAACCGCAAGACAACCAACCACCGTCTCGATGTTCAAATTGGCGACACTACGTATGTAACACACATTAATTGTGAGAATATTATGCCATCGCCGATGAAAGGTATCTGGTCAATATGTCTCAAGCAATTCAATGTAGTAGCCCCGTCAGTAGTAGGGCGTTTAATTATACTCTTCTACAGCAGTTGGTATTCTTTTTCTGACTTGTTGCTGCTATGCGCCATCATGGATTTTTGCCCTTGTACAAAACAACGGTATGCTCTAGACTGGAACCTCATCGCAGTCATGAGCCAGATTAGAGGCAGCCGATAAGATAGATCGGCGGCGTTGACTGAGCACTGACATCTCCAAGGATACGGTAGTAGCTCATGTCATGGTTATCTTTGTCAAGCTGCATGGTGGAGAGGCTAAATCAGAAGTCCGCATCAGAGCTCAATTTAGTGTCCATTCCAACCACGCTAAATATGTAGCTTCAATTGCTTTTCAAAAGTTACATACTTCATACCGTGCCACAGCAATGTCGGGTTTCAAGTCTTACCAAAACAAGGGTGGCTAACCCACCCTCATTCGCTTCATATTTCGGTGTGCCTTGAGAAAAAGTGCAGAGATGCATCACGTAGCGTGCAGAAGATAGAATCAGAAAATCCTATGGATATTCTGGAAGAAGAACGAAAAATTGCGGATTGAGGATTTGCCGGTTTAGTAGGTGTTCGCGTGTGTTGTAGGGGTGTTGATGTGTCCGAAAAGGCGAAGCTTCGATACGAGAATCAAAGAATTATCGATTACCAAATGTCGGTTAGCAAAAGCTGGAGGCCAAGTTCGGAGAAGGAACCATCATCGAGACGTAAAGATGGGCACCTGCAATACAGAGAACAGAAATGCACTTACCTGCAGTCGAGAAGTCAACAAAAGAAGAGGATAGAAGAAGAGTCTTCTTCGGTATTTAGTCTTTGCTTAGCAGCTCTGAATTATTATTGGAATTCTAAAAATACTTTCCTCCAATGTTTGTTTCGCGTTGCTCTCCTGTCTGGTTTTGTAGCGATGCATCGATGCTCTTTGCAGCGTAAAATGGGCAGATTGGTATTTGCTGACCGATGACTACTTAATTAAGCAAAAGATAATTAAGAGGCCGCGCACCCTTCCAGTTCCGGTAACTATCGCGTGTACCTCACAAGTAGCGTACGCTAGATTCACCACCGCGAGGGTCCTCGTTTTTGCAGAAATGAGGATGCGGGAAATCACTGAGAGCCGCTTCTTTTCTTTTGCTAAACGTGTAGACCCGCATACTGTAACTGCATAATCATATATAAATCATACATTTCCACAACCAAACTCAGTTTCCGGACTCCGTATTGAAAGAACCATCTTGGTAGTTCTCCACTAGAGCTCTTACCGCGTCCGCTTTTTACGACCGCAAAAACCCCTCACAACATGTCCGACGATGCTGCTGATGTTGACCCCTGTGCCATGGACAATAGTGAAACTCACTTTGGCTTGCGGATTGGGTCCATCTTCATCATATTGGTTACGTCAGTAATTGGCACAGTACTCCCTATCATCTTGAGACAAAGCAGTTTTGTTCCAAGACCGGTGTTCGAGTGAGTTGAAATGTCCTTCCCGTGTTCTAAAGATGTCGCGACTGATAGGGTTATACAGCTTTGCCAAATATTTTGGTTCAGGTGTAATCATAGCAACAGCGTTTATACATCTGTTAGCACCGGCATGGGAGGAGTTGACTTCCGAGTGTCTGAAAGGCGCATGGGAAGACTACGTGAGTCGATCTTGGTTTTTATACAAAAATCCTTCCCGCTGATCGCATTTAAAACAGGATTGGACACCTGCCATCGTTATGGCTGCTGTCTATTTCATCTTCTTTGCTGAAGTCGCCGCTTATCGAGCGGGTACAAGGCGACTTGAGCGACTGGGCATCAACTACAGTGAGTGTCCTTTGCGTCCTCGCGAAGCCGACTTTAGCTGACATCTTCCGCAAGGCTCCCACGCTCACGACGAGACTGATGCTCATGCTCACTCCCACAGCCACGAGCCTCCTCTTGGCGTGGATGTCACTGCCCCTGCCCCCGACCATCACATTCATCCCGACCACTCCAACATCACCTCTGATCCTCATGGACATCATCGCACACCTTCGGGGGAGAAGGGCAAGGATGTGGAGTCTGCCTCTGATGTCTCGACTGTGAACCAAATTCCTAGCCAGGCTGAGGCTACTGCGCAGCTTATCGCCGTTGCAGTTTTGGAATTTGGTGTCGTTCTTCACTCGTGAGTTTCCCTCAAGGGCTCTTGCGTCTGGCATGTGTTGACTTATTCTTCCAGTGTTATCATCGGTCTGACTCTCGCTGTCGACGAATCTTTCGTTACCCTCTTTATTGTCATCATCTTCCACCAAATGTTCGAAGGTCTCGGTCTTGGCTCCCGTCTCTCAGTCCTCGTTCTTCCTGAAAAACTGTGGTGGACGCGATACGCCGCCGCCATTTTCTACTCTCTCTGTACACCTGTTGGGGTCGCCATCGGCCTCGGTGTTCGATCCACCTACAACGGTAACAGCGCGAAAGCCAACATCATTTCAGGTGTCCTCGATGCGACTTCGGCCGGTATCTTGCTTTACACCGGTCTCGTCGAATTGCTCGCCCATGAGGTGTTGTTAAACCCCAGGATGATGAAGTCGAGCGACTACAAGTTGGCTTATGTCTTCTGCTGTATGCTTCTGGGTTCCGGTCTCATGGCGTTGCTTGGTCGATGGGCGTAAGAAATGAAGAAAATCCGTGAGAAGACTATCGTACATGTTCAGCAGGCCTGCTATCTGGGAGATCTAGATGTGCGTTTATATAGATTATGACCTAGACACTTAATTAATGCATAATGAGCTATCTGTATGACATTTGGTTCGAAAAGCTCCTACTTCATTTTTCAGATTTGTTACATCAAGTCGGACAACTAGACAGCACCGATTGGAGGCAAAGCGTGCAGTCGGGATGTAATTCATGATGGCTAACTTATTTTTATCCTATCAAAGCACAGCACTTAGCGGCCTATATGCCATGGCACCATGGAACGCAATCATAGGAGGGTGACTACGAAATAACAACGTGATAATTCCAGTTTAGTAGTTAAATACCTGAGGCTTGTGCGATCTTAGACAAGAGTCTTTTTAATGCTTAATGGAAAGACCTTCTACCGGGACCTTATACCAAGCGGTATTCCTACTATTAAGTAGAGAAAGAATGGCAAGATAGAGATTATTGAGAATATGAGTTAAACAGCAAAACTGTGGAACGATAGGATGACCACCACTGTGACCTTCAACTTCATGTTGGCTCCTCTCCACCACCCTGGCACCAACGACATCAGATTACAACGGCATGATGATAGATAATAGCAAGCCTTGGTTGAAAGATTTTGTACGCGATCCGTGAAAAAATCCGGAGAAGACGGGTCAAAAACATAAACAAAATAGATGAAGATGTGATCCGGAGATTGCACGAAGTTAGCTTACTGTATAATTCAACAGATGACTACGATTACATATCGTGGTATACATTTATAATAAGGGATTCAATGCTATACTTCTTTTTTGGCATCTCCCTGCTAGCAGGCATTGTCACTCGAGGTCCATCAATCCGTTTCCTCGTAACTGGCTCCGGCTTGACAGCAGAATCCCTTTCTTAATAACCAAAATCTACAGGCAAAAACGGATTAATATAGAGTGCTAAAGGAGGTTAAGGTTCGAGTGGTGAACGATGAGAAGTAAAGCCGACAGGACCGCGGTGGTTTGTCAGGGCCCAGCCTTACGTCGTGATGCGCAGGTCCGATAGTCTGTGAGTGAGAGAGAGTGAGAGAGAGTGAGAGCGAGAAGGGATGGCTAGGACTAACGAAGTGCCTAGATAGCTGGGTTTCTTGATTGGAAAAGGGTTCAATGTATCTATTATTGTTGGACCTGCAGGGCTTTCAGTCCTTGGCTAGCAATGCGAGATATATGGAAGAAAAAAAAAACTAAACTAATAGAAACTCGACTTCAATATAATCCACGGCCTCCATTCCAGTCCTTCCTCTACGCTGAAACCCTCCGCTGGAACCCTAACATGGTTTAAGGCTGCATGGATTGGAATACCGACACAATCAGTAGTGGATGGTTGAAGCTTACTCTTGATGAGAAACTAACCACGCGGCTTCGTGAATGCGTGCGAAAAAAACGCTTTTATCGAGATAGCTCCTTTTGAGCTGCCGCACCGTTGTTCCTGGCACGTTTCGCGGCCATTGATTACGACTTTCAGCGTTCTTCGAAGGGTTTTTGGGCACCGGAAACTAGGCCCACCAAGGAGTTTCTCTTGAGTGATTGTCAAGTTCGAGGCTTTGATACTGTCGCAGATCTCCAAATTTGTGGAAGGCAGGAAGGCCGGACGATATGATGGGAGATACAAGATGTCTCACACGGTGCGGCAGAATATAGACTCAATAAAAGGCTATCGGCTGGTTATAGGTGGGTGTGAAGGTTGTGAGCCGCTTGGACAGATGCTGTCAATCGTATTTGTTCGTAATCTCGGTGGCCCCTAAGATTGAGTTTATCAGTACCGACTGCATCTCCTGTAAAGAGGGCAGCGATAGAGATGATAAATGTGGAAAACGCCTGTCACGATCCGCAAGATGTTGCTGACCGCAATTAAGAATCGTCAATTGATTTTACTTATCCGATTTTTATCCTTCATGGAAACTTGAGGGACGATGTTAAGTCCTTCATTGAGCGGGAGTAGGGGAAAAAGTAAGTGACAAGATGAACATGGAGAGGTTAGAAACTGCGTTCCGCTAATAATTGTTAAGCATTTGAAGGCTTGTACCGAAGATGCGCTCTGTTGATGAACGTTTTTGAAGCCGTCCGTCGTGTTGCCAAACCAATCAAGGTCGTTATCCAGCACCTGCCGTACGCTCCTGCAAACATCAATCCTCCCAGTTCCCTGGACTTTTCTCACCGAGTCCTCAAATTAACCTGTGTTTTTTTCCGACCGAATCCATCTCACCGGGAAACTCCTTCAAACCATTTCATGCATTTTTCTACTCCTTCCTATCCTCCCATCATCCTCTGCCTTTTGCGCTTCGATTTAGACGGAAGGTTTGCCAGAAGCTTGAGTCTCTTTGGGAGGGGGGACAACATAGTTGGATTCGCCAGACTGGCCATTCTCCCAGAGTTGGTATCGCCTACCCATAATATCAGCCATATTTCCTTCCATTTCCCTCCTAGCACCTTTTTCGCCGGCGTAATCCCATCCGATAGATGTTCCACGCTGCCGAAAAGGAAAACGAGTTACTTACACGCCAATGACGGCTCGCTTTTCAGCAGCGACACGGTCGGTCTCGTTAAGGGCCTGTCGGAGGGCACGAGAGGCGATAGAGGTGTACTTGTTCCAACTGTTTGGATGTATGATGGAATGGACCGGTAATTGGATTGAAGGCGAGGGATGGGATACGTCGATTGAGTTTTGAGTCCAGCCGTTAGCGCCGTCCCTCCAATTTCTGCCCCTTTGCTGCTGTTGCTACACTTACGACATGAACTCTCTCCAGGTAGAAGACATTTTGGCTGATGTGATGTTGTTGCTTGTGAAATTGTAAATAGACAAGCTCTGAGATGCACCAGAGCGGTGGCAGGGAGGACGAGACTGCCTCGGCCGCACGACATAAGGCCGCATATTCCCGTTTGTGGCGGAAGGACAGAGGAGATGGCTTCATACATAGAAAACGCATTTCGATTGAAGTGTAGGATATTGGGTTCAATAAGCATTATTACCTTTGTGAAACAAGGAAGGCGACATAGCTCAGTTGGGAGAGCGCACGACTGAAGTTCAGCGAGAACCATATCGTGCGGTCCCTGGTTCGATCCCGGGTGGCGCCACAACTTTTTTGAATTTTTTGTGTACCCCTAATAATTATATAAAACAGGACGCAGTCCCTTCCATGATGTCAGTATCAAATTCCGCTTCTTGTTTTTGCCTCCTTTATATCAACCCTCACACCGCCATCTTGATCGATAATTTTTTATCTCAGATTTACACACTGTCTTTGAACTTGTAATTATCCGCTGGTCAATTAGCGATACCATAACAATAACAGAAGGATGCTAGGCCCGAAACTCCGAACAATTGCCGCTGGCTTCCTGCTCCTAGCGACTGTGGGCTCTTCAACGTTCGCCATGCTCCAGCCTGAAGCATACGACCGGTCATCTACTTCCTCTAGCTCCGTTGACAGTAAGAAAGATCATTCCCAAGTATCTTTCACAGGGGATAAAGTCCGAGGAGATGGGAATGCAGGGGGGCTGAGAAGTGAGGAAGGGAGTTTAGTGGATGTTATTCTCGGTTCGGGAGGCTTTCGCGATGATGGCGTCAGTGTTGGAGGGGGCGCGACCAGGGGGCCTACCGTGGCAGATATGTTGACGACTGAGCGTACTGCGAGCCTGTGGTGGAGTTATGCTAGAGATAGCGTCGAGATTGTATGTTGTCTCCTGTGTTCCTCCTTCCCGCCCACTTGCCGTTCTGTCTCATCGTTTAGTAATATCGGATGCCGACCTTTACTCGTTTGCTGACTTGTGATCAAGGCCAAGAGACTGGAATCAAAGTTGAAGAGTTCGACAGTATTGGTCCCTATCGATAAAGCCATCCTGGCGCTAGAGAAAAAACCGTGAGTTATCTTTAGCTTTTCTCATTGCGAAATTTTGAGCAGAGGCAGAATGCTTATGATGACTTTTGTGATACTATAGGCACCAATCTCCTGGTGAGACGCCAGAAGACGCAGCTTTCAAGTTTATCAGTGCTCACATTATCGACGTACGTTCCTCATTTCATCTGTCTTCATAACCCCTGACTTGTATGACTAACAATTTTCAATTCTTTATCAAAATAGGGAACGCCCCGTGAAGGTACTCTGCCTACCCTCCTTCCCAACTTTTCAGTCGAGTTCGTGAAAGATGGGAGTGCTAAAGGGGGATGGAGAATCCGACCTGGAGATGTGGAGGTCTTGGCGGAGAAGGACGGAGTGAACGGACGGGTCATGTATCTGGCAGAAGTCTTGCCTTTTCTGGACTGAGTGAACATTTCTGGCTAGGGAATAGATCATGTACTATGAAGGTCTTGTAGCCTTGTCGTTTCGAAAAGGAACTGATGTGTACATCTTTATGTATTGGTATTTTTAGCGACAGTTGCTGATCTGTCGATGCAGCAAAGTTCAGATGACTATATTATGGCGCGTAACAATGTTTCGAGCGGGTCTTGTTCGCTACACAAGTAGTTCTCAAGCCTGTACCGTTCAGCCACTGGTGTTCGACACCATAGTTACAGGGATGTGATATAGCCTATTGTCTATGGGAGTAAGAGAGGCTCTGATCATTGGCCGGATATGTGGCTGGGAATGGCAAAGGGAATGTAACCCTGGACCGTCGACCAAGAGCTCCTCAGTAACTCTATAAAGGAATCGAGGTGTGCATTTGATGTCTTATTATAGTGATGATTGTATTAATGATGGTGCAACGATATAACAAAGTGGGAACCTAGTAATCATAATCTCCCTGACCATTCTGGGCCATCTTGTCCTCATCAACCACCATCTCGCGTCCTCCCCCACCTTCGCCTTGTGTCGTCCCGTTGGGCGTTCGACTCGGTTCTTCGTCATCAAAATACTTATCTTCGGCATCTCGTTGAGCTATGGGATCCCCTCCCGGAGGGTCGACAAAGTCTATCGGGGAGTAGTCTATTGTCTATAATGATAAGAATCGGATGCAATCAGCTGACTGACCTCGTAAGGAAAACAGGCATTTACGTCTAGACCATCGAGGAAAAGTTCTAATAAACGCTTCTCGAAGGCAAGCTCAACTTCTTGTTGATCTTCTGCCACCTGGGGCCATTGGCTTGCTCCTATCCTCTCCTCCTCCTCATCGCTTTCCTCTTCAAACTCTTCTCCTTCTTGATCTAAGCGTCTCTCCATTCGCTTTGCAGCTCTCACCTCCTCCGCCTCCCTTTCTTCTTCCATCAACCTCAAGAACCCTCCAAGCTTTCTCACTTGCTGATTTCCAGCAGTCCCCTTCATAAATGATGACTCTGCCCATGCTGCTTCTTCCTCAGCACTCTCACTGACCGGTGCGAATGGATCGCCGCCCATGCGTTCCCAAAGAAGAGGCCAGCGGAGCCTTCCTTGAGAGGCAGTGAGGAATGATGGATGTGTGGTGGAGTGAATGAGCCTCCGTCGCTTGATGGATGGGATGGAAGTCCGTGCTTTGGGCGGAATGATCGCGAATGGTTCCAGAAGAGATGGTGGGAGAAGATGGAGATATGCCTGGAGGAATTGGAGAGGCGGAAGAGGGAGAAGATCGGATGGAGGAAGCTGGAGGTAAAACAAGATGCGAGAGACATCTTCTCCTGGTATATTCTGGGACATTGTCACTGCTGGAGTATGATTTGCGAGATGAGATGCCGATTCAAAATCATGTCTTGTAAGTTTATTCACCAGACAGGCATCCCAAATGGATTGCGACGGTGGAGGCATGGTCGGAACGGGAGGTCGGAGGAGTTACGTAAATGAGATGCATTATTTGTTGTTGCTAATAACATCTTCATTTGGCAGTTTGTCCTCGGATAGATGGGTCCAACAAGTTTGTTAACCCGCTTAGCCTCCAGCGATATCAAGTATACAGCAGCAAGAGACATACATAAAGAGACTCGTTGGCTTTTACGAACCATCAATGTCCATCTGCGTATCAAATGTAACTGGCTGGCGCCCGAATTTCAATCCCTTAACTAACATATCTGTCTTCCATAGAACAGTGAATTGTGTTAAATGTAGAGAGAATGCATGGGCTAGGGCCGGTTGATTACATAGGGCTGGTGTGGCATGGACGAGTGATTACTCAGCGCTGGACGAGGTCAGAGAAAGACAAGGTTGCGGCTTTTCTACTTTTTGTGTATTTTTATCTACATTCTCTATGCAACATAGACACATAAATAACCGACAAATTCGAGGTGTGCAGACCGAGCTCACAGCTGACCCATCCTTGCATGAGATAACTAAACCACAAATAAGCTCACAACACAGGGGGTTCATTGGCCTGTAAATGCCGGCATCAGTTTCCTTTTTAGAAAAACGAAGCAGTAGTTGGATTACTTACTTCACAGAAATGAGCATATTTTGCACTGATCATTTATATAAGGTTGAGACATCCCTGTTCCATAGCCCCGGGATGGCTGGATGGGCGTGAAATGCGTCATTAACCATTCGGAAAACTCGCAGATGGAGTTCTGATAAATGATCCCTGCGTCGATGAACTAATTTTTCACCAAGCTACTGTCAAATTCTGAACCTTGAAGGTGCCACTATTGACAGTGCTCACTAGGTCACTCTTACCCATGTTGATCGTTCATTTATCCCAATCTTTCTTAAGGTATTCACGGAGATCTGATAAATATTTCACAGCGTCGTCCATGACAGACATCACATCCATTAACAGGTACCAGTTCTCGTACCCTGCCTGATTTTTCAATAAAGTTGCGGAACAGATACAACTTTTAGGGACAGGAGAACGCCGTGCATCAGGGTTCATCAAGTCTCAACAGCGGGATCTTTAACGGTGTTGGAAATTGACTGCAATGGGATGGAGTAGATGTCGGCGCATAATGGGTTTGAAAGGAGATGGGAATAACTGATGACTACGGGCGAATATTGCTTGGTAAGGTTGGGGTCGCTTGCTTGGTGGCACCTCGCCTGACGGAATTCGTCGTTTATGTGGGATCCGCGATGGTGGACGAAATTTGGCCGTGTGAAGCCCAAATATTGATGAGCCTCGTGAGAGTAATAGGTTCGCATAGCTAGCCCGCCTTTCGTAAGCATAGTAACGATGACTTCTGCAATACATGTCTAATAATCAACATGTCAACCTAAAAGCTACCGGTTGTAAGATCTCGTTTAGCTTACTAAAAGCGATACCTCAAATTTGATTCATGTATATCATGTCCCGAGCAACAGCAGCAGCTTTATGAATCAATCTTGTTACTTTCTGTTGATTTTAACCGTCCTGCACGATGTGCACGTCAACGAAAACCATGCCTTCAAATGAAATCGTTATTCGCTACGATATTTTGAGCTCGGAGACTTTCTGGAAACCATGTCGATATATTCTTGGGAGATGAAACCGATATGCGCGTCCATTGAAAGCTCGTCCGAGTTCAGATGCATCTTCATAGCGCTTAATGCCGTCAGTATCGGATGCAAGCGGATTACTAACGAAAGGTATAAATAGTCAGCATCGCACATGGCTTCAACATGATGACATTCTGGACATACAGTTCGTGGAGGCTGCTTGTATTCGGTTCAGATCCTCCTTTTATTGCCGTCTCTCAAGTTTTATCTAGGCATAATCCGCAGGTAATTCTCGTGGAAGACAACGAAACATCGTACGGTTTGCAAGTTGGAGCAATCATGCTCACGGGAAAAGTCATATCAAGACAATAAAACAGGCTGTCAATTATAAGAAAAGGATTGATCTGAGAGCATAAATGATTGCGGTGAGTCCTCCGGTCGTTTTTGATATTTGTCTGGGCTGAGAAGTTACGTAAAAGATGTTAAACTTCGGTAGCCGACGACAAAAATCTTTGTCCCGATCCATGTGCGTTCCCCCGTCGATTACCACCACCCCTTTCTTGACTGGCGGTGCCCCTTGGTTTTTTTTTTTGTTCTTTTTTAAAGGCCCTTGGGAGCATCGAGCCATGGAAATTCATATTGTCTCGTCCATTCGCTCCCATGTACACCATAAGCATGCCATGTACACGCGGTTAAGAAAATGTTATGGACGCCCGCATGCATGACCAACGGATTTATGGCCATTTGCGGCTTGGCGGAATCAAATTCCTCGCACCTGCTTGACGTCAGATTTTTTTGTATTGATCCGACGGGGGGGGTGGCGGGCGTATTAAAAAATGTTCATTAGAAGTATCTTGGCTCGCGTTCTTCGATTTTCTCATTCTTCTTTTCACCTGAAAAATTCTCTTTTACATATAAAAAAATGGCCCCCTCCGCATCCAAGCAGAAGCGATTGGCAGAAAAGGCCGCCAAGGCCAGCAAGGCTGGCTCCTCCAAATCCTCCGTCACCGGTGCCAGCACCCCCCTCACGAGCGTTTCCGACGACCCTACTGATGCCGCCGAGCAGATGAAGAAGCTCAACTTGGCTACTGACAGAAGTGCTGTATGTTGAACGCTATTTTAGATGTGAAAATGATTCTAATGATTCAATAGAGTGGTGTTTTGGTTTCCGACCCCAAGGGACGAGACATTAAGATTGATCAGTATATGCTTTCTTTCCACGGTCGACTGTTGATTGAGGGTGCGGAGATTGCTCTTAACTACGGTCAGCGGTAAGTCGGCCCCCTTTCGGGTATATGAAAGTGCTAACACATCGTAGATACGGTCTTTTGGGTGAGAACGGTTCCGGGAAGTCCACTTTCCTTCAATCCATTGCCGACCGAGACATTGAGATTCCCGACCACATCGACATTTATCTCGTCTCAGGCGCCGTTGACCCTTCCGATGTCAATGCCCTTGATTACATTGTTTCCTCCGCTAGGGAGAAAGTCGAGAGACTCGAAAAGCTTGCTGAGGACATGTCTACCGCCGATGACGTTGACGAGCTTGCTCTCGACGCCATCTATGAAGAGCTTGAGGAAATGGACCCTTCCACTTTCGAGGCCAAGGCCGGTGCAATCTTGAACGGTCTCGGTTTCTCTCAACAAATGATGGCAAAGCCTACCAAGGACATGTCTGGTGGTTGGCGAATGCGGGTCGCTCTTGCCCGTGCTTTGTTCATTAAGCCTCACGTTTTGTTGTTGGACGAGCCCACGTCCCATTTGGATTTGGGTGCTGTCGTTTGGCTTGAAGCGTACCTTTCCACTTACAACCACATTTTGATTTTGACCTCCCACTCTGCCGACTTTATGGACACCGTCTGTACCAACATCATGGACTTGACCACCAAGAAGAAACTTGTCTACTACGGTGGTAATTATACTACTTACGTTCGAACCAAGAGCGAAAACGAGGTTAACCAGATGAAGGCTTACGCCAAGCAACAGGAAGAAATCGCGCACATTAAGAGTGAGTCGAATTTGTGTATATCCGTATTTTACTGATAATGTGGCAGAGTTTATTGCTAGTGCTGGTACTTATGCCAATTTGGTCAAGCAGGCCAAGTCCAAGCAAAAGATCATCGACAAGATGGAGGCTGCAGGTTTGATTGAAAAGGTCGAGCTGCCTCGTCAGCTTAGGTTCAACTTTGAGGACGTCAAGAAGCTTCCTCCTCCTATCATCGCTTTTTCAGACGTTGCCTTCTCTTATTCTGGTAAAAAAGAGGACTACTTGTACCAGGATTTGTCTTTCGGTATCGACATGGACTCTAGAATCGCCATTGTCGGTGACAATGGTACTGGTAAATCCACCCTTCTTAATCTTATCACCGGTGCCCTCCAACCTGTTGAGGGTACCATCAACAAACACACTCAACTCAAGCTCGCCAAGTACTCTCAGCACTCTGCCGATCAACTTCCTTACGACAAGTCTCCCGTCGAGCACATTGCTTCTCTCTACAGTGAAAAGTTCCCTGACAAGGACATTCAATTCTGGAGGCAGCAGATTGGTCGATTCGGTATCACTGGTGCTCACCAGACCAGCCCCATCAACCAGTTGTCTGATGGTTTAAGGAACAGAGTAGTGTTTGCTATCCTTGCTATGGAGCACCCCCACATCATCTTGCTCGATGAGCCTACTAACCACTTGGATATGGTAAGTTTCCCTTGGTCGCCCTTCAGATTATTTACTGACCATTTCGAAGGGTTCTATTGACGCTCTCGCCGCTGCTATAAAGGAGTTTGAGGGTGGTGTTGTTATCGTCTCCCACGACTTCCGTACGCCCCTGCCCTTTCCGTATACTTCTTGATGCTAACTTCTTATCTGTAGGACTTATCTCCCAAGTTGCCGAAGATCTTTGGGAAGTCAAAGACAAGAAGGTTATCAACCTTACCAAGCAGGACATCTCCATCGTTGACTACAAGAAGGCTCTTGCCAAGCGAAGTACGTCCCATTTTCTATTCTGCCTAATGGGCTATCGACTAACAGTATTCTCACAGGTCAAGCCCAGATTGAGAAGGCTAGGCTCATTTCCAAGAGTGCTACCAAGGGTGTTGCGTAAATCCTGTTCATATCACAAAACTTCCCGTCCTCCGATGAGTCTCTACCACCTCGCCATCTCCGATTCCCGTGCCATACCAGTTCCTTTTGTCTTCTTCTAGCGTCGAAATATATAGCACTGTGTCAACTAGTTTTAAAAGGCTACTTACTTTTCCGTGAAGACTTGTTCGTTTTATCAAAAATAGAAAGCATCTGCATGCTACACCCGTTTATAAAGTTTTGGTGCTTCCCGTCTTGTGATCAATTCATAAATCAACCTTCATGATATTAGCGTCCAATTTATTATGTGTCTGTTTGGAAATAATGCCAAATCACCAGCATGACGAGAAACAAGGTCGACTGTGCATATATCGCACGGGTGTACCTAGAATCTACTATCAAAAAGAACGTTTTGTGTTCGAAAATATGACTTTGTAATAAATGTTCCAATTCTCCTAATGACAAAAGCACTGGTATGAATTGTCCAAGAACGGGAAAAAAATGCTACTTCAATAAAGAAACCAAAAACAGAAACGTGTAGGGGCTAAAGAGTAATCGGTAGTACGATGGCTAGAGTTATACCTGCGATCAGAAAGAATGACAAGGATGCTAGAGATGCTATGCGGCAAGCAAGAACAGTGTAATTTGAGTGAAAAAGCCATCGGGGCAAGTAATGTGTAATGGTTTGAGGAATGATTTCTGTTTCAGGAGTTTGCGTGGAAGAATGAGGTAAAAGCCAGCCACCAACAAGCCAGAGAAGAGGGAGAAAGAAGCCAAGAATAAAGAATACAAGAGGAGTGCGCGAACGTGGTAGAGATGAAGGTGAGAGGGTGCCCTTCTCGCGGTCTGAGTTGGCGGTCGAGTGTGGCTGGGTCACTGACCGGACGGGTTCTGTTTGTGTATATCCTTTCTCCACTTCAACTCTCATAGCTTCGCTCCTATCCGTTCTCCCTGCTGCAGCGCTTCCCGTATTCTCATGCACGGTCGCGGTATCCTCCCTGCCCTCCACTGACATACCGCGGTAATAAAAGCGGTCGTAGCTTTGGGGTCTCCTCTTCGCTGACGAAAGATGCTCGTCCTCTCTTTCTTCTCCATTTCTCTTCTCCTCTCTTCTCGCAGGTGTATTCAGCATATCGGGGAAGACGGGGTGTTTTTGCTCCTTCACAGGGGTAGTTGGCGGGATAGACTTTGGGCGTACTTGGAGGCGAGATTGGCGGGGACTCGGATGGAAGATCGATGGGGATGAGCAAATTGCCGAGGAACGATAAGAATCCAAATCCTCGAGCCACTCGCCCTCCTCCATCTCCGGCCCTTCCGCCTCCTCTTTTTGCCATATCCCCACTGTCAGTCGATCCGGAACAGATACTGGGGCTCCCAGGTCGATCGGAGGACCCAGCGTGAGCTCGATGTGTTGAGGTAAGGAGGTAATCGAGGGGGTCCAGCAATCCGGCTGTTGGGAGTGGCTCGAGAACGGATAGCCGGTTCTCACGGTGTACTGCTGGCGCTGTTGTCGTCGACCGTCGGAGGTGGTGTAAAAGCTCGCTGGCCGGGATGCAGCGAGAGTCAGGTCGATTGTTTCCATAGAGTCGTCTTCGACCGGACGTGTGCTCTGGGGAGTAATCCCTCTGAGTGAATGAATCGAGCCTTGTTGTTTGCACCCCTTTTTCGCCTCCCTGATCTCCACCCCATCCTCCCCTTGCTGAAAACCCGATTCCTCTGGCCTGCTCTCCAAAGGACGCCCCTTATCCACAGATATCATCCAATTGCCGATGAAGCCCAGACCAAAGATGGGCGGCACCGACGGACCGGCCTCTGCTTCAGGCTTGAGGGGAACAAATGTGGCTTCGGCTCGTAATTTGGAGATGTCGGTTTGGATTCTTCTCAACGTCCTTTTAGGCTCTGCTCTTTCAATCTTGACCTCTTCTTCGCTTTTCTCACCGTGGCTCTGTATGCTTCCCGCACCCTCGAACGAGTTACTGCTGTTCCTAACTCTGGGCCCGGGTTGGAAAGATGGATTGGGATAAGGGTTTGAAGGAGAGTGTGCGCCAAAAAATGCGTCATGGCTGTATAATGGTGTCTTCAACCAAGCCTTTTCACTCAAGATCTGCGCACCCCGCTCGACCCCGCCATCATCCACGAGATCATGGGCGCTCGAGGCAAAAGAATATCGGAATGGACTAGATATCTGTGAGTCGCTATGAGTGGAAGCATTTGAGGATGAGTGGGACTGGTTTTGAATGAGGTCGTTGGCAGGTGTATGAGGTGGTCGAGAAGCTGCGAGCCAAGCGCCAGAGTTTGTGGAAACTTTTGGGGCTCGCTCTTCCGCTGACTGCTCGTCGGGTGTCCAAACCGGTTCTTGCGGCTCAAACCCAGGTCTTTCATTCCATGCCTTTGCCAACTTCTGATAGAGTGTTGGATCCTCAACCTCTCTAGAGCCGATACCTTCAAGTTGTCGCACAGTGTGTGCGATGGCTATTATCCGTTTTCTCCGCCGCTTGGTCTTTTCAGGCGTATCGATGATTTCCTCCTCGTGATCAGTATCCTGTCCTTCCTGCTGCGGGGTTTGTGGAGGCACATATTGCGCAGCCACTCGCAACTCTTCCGTTTCTCCGGAAAAAGAACTTGCCCAAGAATAGGTGGAATGTCGGATAGAAGTGTCTGCTAAAGAGGATGACGGCTCTTCATGGATGGATTCACGGATAGACGATTGTTGGAATTCAAGACCCAGGCCTTGCTGATCAGGAGTAACGATGGTAGGATCGGGAGAGTACGTATCGGATAGTATGGGCGTAGACAGATCGGGCGTCAGATACTCTATACCCTCTTTCATTGGAGGTATGAGCCCTGTGCGTTCGAGACGAACAGGCGTGACGCATTCGCTGACCCGGACCAATCCTGGTGACCGGAATTCGAGTTGTCTACCCGATAATAAACTCAATGGGCGTCTGCCCTTCTTGTTGGATTGTTGGGGGGCGCAGTCAACTCTGCCTCCGAGCTGTTCCTTGGCTTTGGCTTTCAGGCTCTCCCTCATCAATCTTCCCACACGTCTCGCCTTTTCCAGGACCTCTTGCTCTTGTTGCAAGCGGCGCTCTCGCTCAGCCTCATCATCATATTCATACAAATGGGCGAACTCGGTGGCGTGTTTTTCTTGGAAAAGTTGCACAGACTGAGGCATTCCCGAGAAACGAGGCTGCCGGGCAAGCTCAAAACGAGCGGTAGGAATGGGGGTAGAAAGGGTCGTAGGGAGAGAAAAACGACGGAGAGAGTTGGAGGATGTTGAAGAAGGAAGAGGGTCAAAAGACATAGCAGGCATGTTTGTGCTTCATTTAGACAGTAGTTGTCAGCCCGTTTTTCTGTCTAGAAATGGGGTTGCTCCCTTACAACTGGAAAGAGTCTATAGGTTGGAACGAAAGCAGCAAATTAAAGAATGTGAAATGGAACAGTAGTCAGTTGCTGATTAAATGGTTAGCCGAATCTATTTTAGCCTCCAGCATTTGACTCACTTGCAATATCCAAACAAAATACGCCTCACTTTGTCCAAGAAACTTGCTGATCTTCTATTGGAGCAAAGTTTATAGGACACGAAGGTCGCGAAAGCACAAGTGAAGAATAGAGCAGCGAAAGGAATGACTTTTGTCCAAATAGTCAGTGATTTCCATGTTCCTTCGCCGACTCAAGACTCATTCCCGATACCTAAGTTAACTATGGCGAACGAACACTGACCAACAAACAGAGCAAACAGCGAGTGTCGATAGAGTAAAGACAGTACGGCGAAGGTTTCGGCCAGAGTTTTGAATCGTCTTTCTATTATAAAGTAGCCAGAGAGATTGATTCGGCGCCGTAGCTCGAGTGCGACGAGAGCATTATAGAGTCGAAAAGATGGAATAGACGGAGACTGCAATATTGTAGACAGTGTTCGCGTGTGATTTTACCGCTCAGTAGCGATGTTTGCGCCCGGAAAGCGTTTCCCACGGTTAGCCGGCTCGAATCACGTAATCATTCTGCGCCAAGCTATGGTGGTGGTGGTTATTACTACAAGACATCATGTGCATAGATAAAGCGATTACCACCGATGCAGACAGAGATATCGGGCACAGTCTCCCATATAGGCCAGGAAACATTGGATAACTATTGAAGATGTAGGATGCGGGAATGAAAAAATGACACAGCCGAGTCCCGAGGCGACGATGGGGAGCCCCGGCGACCTATATCAAGAAAAGCAGGTAAGGTATCGCAGCAGATAATGATAGTTCAAGGATTGGCTTGTGGGAAATGGGCTAAAGTAGAAAGCAGGTTGGCACTGCCACAGGTGAGTGCAAATCGTCTCCTGCGGTGGGGTCGCCTGCTAATGACTAGACTCAGCACGCAGGAGTGAAGCCTAACGAACGAATGCCATCTCGTTTTCTCACCGGAAGCTTCATCCCCTCTAGTTACACCTCTAGCCTCCTTCTCCGTGGGCAATACCCAAATGTCCGCCTTTTAAGGTGTTGACTGATGTCCGCGAACCCATTCAAAGACGATCCGTACACCTTCGACATGGGCGATTTCCACACCACCACATACGACCCAGAACAGAGCTCTGTCTCCTGCAAATGTATCGCTTTATCTTTCGTGTCCCCTTTTTTCACCTCCTCCCTACCTTCCATCCCTCATCTGTCCAACTCTTCTGTGCAAACCTGCTCTTTTGAAGCCCTCGCATACTCTCTTTGGACGCCTATCCACCTCGTAACAAACGAACTAAAACTTTCAGCCTTTGGTCGATCCAACCAGTTAATCCAATAAGTTACTCAACATGTTCCCTTGGGTAAAGGTAAGCTTATTATTCCAATTCGTCCCTCTCGATGATGAACAGCCTTCAGAGAATCAAACAGGCTTTTGATAATCACGGCTCTCAAGACAACGGAAAGATCTCGTCTTTGGCACCCTATGGTGTCTATGTTGATCCATTCTACGCATCTCCCGCCACCACTGTTCGACTCTCATGGAGCAGTGAGGACTACAGAGCATCCCCAGCTGGATTCCAGTTGAACACCCCTCCTCGACGACCTTATTCACATCGTAAAAGCTACTCGTCTCCTCCTGGCAGCCAGACTTCGCCTACGGCACCTCTCTTGCCGTACAGCAGGCTCCCTGACCTTATTTCCACGAGATCCACCGGTGCTTATCAAAACTATACTGTTACTCGAAGCCACCCAAGTGGTTATGAGCTGGTCGACGAGCCTATCTCTTCTCCTTTTAACATATCTGTGCTTTCACCAACTGAAACCGCCACTTCAATCCCCGAGACTCCACTTCTTACTCCTACGACAGATGCCCCCTTCTTTGCCCCTCTTAATGTTGATCGGGTCCGATCTATCGTTGAACAGGCCAAGGAAACTAATGCTGGCGTTGCACCCGGTACTAGCAAAGACACTTCTCTTCACTTTAAAAATCAACCCTTTACCGTCCCTGAGATCACTATTACCGACGATAACAAGCCGGGGACTCAGCAGAGCATTTACGCTTTGAATGATTTTGGCTGGCTTCTTGATTATATTGGTATCGATCGACCTCTTTCCCACTTCCCACCTTCTGTTTCGACCAAAGCTTCGTTGGACCCTTCCCGGGTCAAGGCCGTCGAGCTATTCATCAAGTCTGCCAGGAACACTCTTGCTAGATCTGGATCCAAGATGGGGATTGATAATCCCCGCTTGACTACTGCGGATGGTGTACATATCATCGATAAGCTCAAGGAACTCGAGCAATTTTTCCATCAGGGCGGCGTCATCTGCACCGACGGTGAGACCGCCCTTCGAGATGATACAACATATGATAAATTGTCTCCTCATGTTAGCCCGCTTGATGTGCCTGTTTCCATGTTTGACAACACGATCTGCATGTCTGCGACTCTCTCTTCACAGACCCGAGAGAAGTATATACAGTCGACATACGCAAACTGGGCCACGTCATCTCCACAATACGAAGCTGAAAGGGATATCACAGAAAAAGGAGAGACCCGGTGTATCGAAAATGAGGACGAGTTCGTTGAGATTCTGCTTGATTCTAATAAAGTATGTATTTTCTCTGTTCGTATCATGCTCTGACCTACATCTCTTTAGATTTCTGCCGAATGGAGCATTGTAGATGAGACCACTATCGCTAACGACTCTAACGACACAATTGCCTTTTCGGAATCATATGAACGTCTCGTAAAACGACCTCGCCCTCCCGTACCCGTCCAATCCATCCATGTTTCTCAATGGCCCCGAGTCTTCGATTCTCAATACCTCTCACGGCCTACTGGGTGGAAACCATACCAGATGGAAGTCGCTCCCGCACCTCATTCCGCCGAATCAGATGTTGCCCGTGAACCTCCTCGACCGGCCCTTCGGCAATCTCCCCTTCCTACGATTTGCTTCATCCTAGGATTCTTCATGCCCTTCATTTGGATCATTGGTGGATGGTTCATCAGCCCTTCGAAACCTCGGCCTAAGCCGGCATTTATTGATTTTGAGACTGGCGTATCATTTGTACTCCCTTCAACCGATGTTGAGGAAACTAAACATCCTTGGTACACTCATTCGCATCCCATGATCCGAGCTTGCCGTTATGCTGTAGTTGCTGGCACCCCTTCTATCACTTTGATGGCGATCACGTTTATCATCATGTTCACCGTCGTACATTAGTATAATGGTTGTCTTACCTCATTTCTTATTGCTTCTTGGATCTTGCTACTCTTGACAATGTTTCCCAATTAATGACAGACCAATCGAGTGTTGGATTATATGTAATGGGGCACTCTTCATCGCAGTTGCCATAGATAATGAAAACAATGTATTATTCATCTTGATATCCAAGCACACATGGATCTTCTGTTTTCCTAAACTTCAAATTTACCCAGACGAGGGTATGTCAGAAGAAGTTTGTCGTCCTGAGGTGAAAAAACTCGCAATTGAGCTCGTTTTCACGGATCCAATCTGTTCATGTACAGCTACACTTTGCAAATGCGTATTTTCTCCAATCGGTCGCTCCATCCATGTGATTTGAAAAAAATAATGCTTTCAGCAAAATAGCAAATGTAACTTGGCAAAAAAAAGCAAAAAATATCCCATCCCGGGATCGAACCGGGGACCTTTCGCGTTCAGCAGCCACGAGTTAAACTCATAATCATGTGAAGCGAACACTCTAACCAACTGAGCCAATGAGATAGCTCATGTTGTTCCAGTCAGCCTACGCATAATAAGTCAAGAGGTCCTATAAGCCAAACATATTTACACAATGCCATATCATACATTCCGAGGGCTGATCATGCATAGCCCTACGAGGTCTGGCACATCTCATCCTAATCTCGACCATGGATATGTTATTTCGAAACGATGGCCTTTGATGTATTCTGAATTGCTAGTTTGATCTTTTCAAGACAAATGACGGCAGACCCCAACCGCCGACCCAACTCGCAAGGCGAACGAACGAAATCACCTTCGATTCATTTGATTCTTTCATCATTGTCTTTCGTTTATCGGTTGAATCTTTTTATTTTTGCTATTCCCTTTCCACGAACCATTGTATCATCATCAATACCGCCTTATTGCAATGGGTGCCGCTGAATCCTCGATGTTTAACTCTCTGGAGAAGAACTCCAACTGTAAGTTCATGGTGCTTCAATCTCGGTTGCCGCAAGCTCTCTTTTGTCTCCCTTGGGTCAAGTTTTTATTGCTGACGGAACTATTCTCACAGTCTCCGGACCGGAGCTTATGAGGTTGAAAAAGAGATTTATGAAGCTTGACAAGGACGGTTCTGGATCGATCGACAAAGACGAGTTTCTTCAGATCCCTCAAATCGCGAATAATCCTTTGGCACATCGAATGATAGCAATCTTTGACGAAGAGTATGTAGACTGATGTACATCAAACTATGCCTTGTGAGGGCGCAAAGCTGACACATCCTTAGTGGAAGTGGAACGGTCGACTTTCAAGAATTTGTTGGAGGTTTGAGCGCTTTTAGTAGTAAAGGAGGTCGTGATGAGAAGCTGAGATGTAAGTGTCAAGGCGCGGGCGACCTGATTACATGCTGATTAATGCGCTCGTCAGTCGCTTTCAAGGTGTATGACATGGATCGAGACGGTTACATCTCTAACGGTGAACTGTATCTTGTGTTGAAGCAAATGGTCGGAAACAACCTTAAGGTGCGTCATCGTCGATTATCAAAGATGAGCCGTGGATTGATCATCTGTATACAGGACCAACAATTGCAACAAATTGTAGACAAAACCATCATGGAGGCTGACAAAGATGGGCGAGTCTCATGTCGGTTGGCAAAGATAGTGTCCTAACAACTTTTTGATTTAGGGATGGAAAGCTCTCTTTTGAGGAGTTCACACAAATGGTCGCCAGCACAGATATTGTAAAGTATGTCTTTCTCCAAAATCGTTCACTTTTCATTTATACGAGCTATACTGATTGAATCTCCATTAGGCAAATGACCCTCGAAGATCTCTTCTGATTTCTCATTCCTACCCCATATACGCCAACGGCTGTCGTTAGTTAACGAGCTCATGACGGAGTGTACGATACCCTTTCTTTTGTGTACATTATGACGATATGTCAACGATATAAATCGTTGAGCAAAAGTTTCGATGATGTGAAATGAGAACTTCTAACAAGACTAACGACCGCGACAATCGATTTTTGCGCCCAGATACCTCTATCTGGGAGAGGAGCTACAAGAATGGGGAATCTTTACCGACTATAGGACTCTCAACACATGGCTTTTCCATTATGTCGGCACTGACAGCATTTTGAAGGACTTAAGAGTCACGATCAAACATGCGAACATACATGGACAGGTTACATCGTTACATCCCTTACGGATTACTGATCGGAGCCGTCAGACGACGATTATTAAAGGCTTCGGTTATAGGTATAAGGTTTCTCCCCAGTCAACAAATAAATTGTTTCAGTCTTGAGATTTTCAGATATGTACACTTGCTTTCATTTCTCCATGTTATTGATAATTTTTACTGACTTTAAAAGTTAGCAAGTTATGAGATGAAAAGGCATCTTCCTTAACTTACTTACAGTTCATCTCTCGACTGCTCGTTGCTACTCCCATTACAGATCATTAAGCCCATTGATTGGGGATTCCCAACGACTTCCTGCGCCACACTACGCGCCTTGACATTCCCCTCGGTACGTTCGCCGCGGGCCTCTCAGGAAATTTTTGCCTTCTCAGCAAGTTTTTTGAAACTCGAGATTGCCGCTTTGACAGGGCTACCATCAGGTGTCTTGTATCCTCCACACGGGGTCGAAGCTGCACTGAGCGCTTTTGGTGATGGCGTCAAGGCGTTTTGAAGATCCCTCTGTTCCGCATCTGTGGGTGTTGGGTGGGGCTCACGGATACTGATTGGTTCAGTTTCCGAAAGTGGGGTCAGATCTGGTGTAACGCTGGAAGGTGTGGGTACTTCGACATGAATTTCGGGTTTGGTTTCCTCAAAGGATGGGGTGTAAGACGCGCGAACTCTAATGGGTTCATTCTCTGCGAGAAGAATAAAGCCAGGATTGACGTTTGCATGCGGTAGGAGCACACCGTTATCTTGAGGTTGAAGACTGATGGCTTCCGAAGCAATATTTAATAGGGTTTTTTCTCGAGCCAAATTTGCTGCAATTCTAGCGGGTGACTTGGGAGGAGGCGTCAGTGAGTTTTTTGAGTTTCTCTGAGTAAGTTCCGTAGGTGTGGGGTGAGGCTCGCGAATGGGAAATGGTTCCCTCTGTGAAAAAGGGGTAAGACCAGGAGTTTCGAGAGTTGAGTCCGTTGGGGCCAGTGAAATGATGTCCGTTTTCGGTGGCGTGGGGAGACGTTCGACGAGCGACTGGTCGTTAGCCTTATCCTGAGAGAATGTCGTTGCTGTAGGTGTCAGTCTTGGAGTTGAGTTCCCTGAGTTACTGCTCGGAGTGTGGGAAGTGGTCGGAGAGGTTTTATCCAGTCGATTATATACGTTATTCCCATCATCGGGGCCGCGGCGAGAGGCCGTATCACGAGAGGGTGGCCTGATCCTGCGAATAGTCTTGCGCTCATCTGTAATTTTGGCAGCAGAGACAGAACCACCAGGGGCGCACGATTGTAGAGGACTTGAAGGAATGCTGTCTCCAGTCGCAGGTTTATTTTCAGTCAGAGGTACCTCTTGACGAGATGCGCGTTCGAGAAGCTGAACATACTCTTGAGGGATCAATCCTTCGCTTTCGGATAACCTCTTCAAAGCCTTGAACAAGGCACCAGTGGTTTCAGGCATTGCTTGCCACGAAGCAGGGCGAGGCCTTGGATTCTCATATTTCAAATGTGAAAATGGCTTATCAGCAGGTGGAATTTGAAAAGAGGTCGGTCGAGAACCTGGGAATGGCTTAGCCTTCTCTGGCAAAGGCGGAGGAATAGCTCTTTTAGACGGAACATTGACAGGCTGCATCCCCGACGTTCCAGGAGCTGCAGCAGCGTTTTCAGGAGTGACATCGCAGCCTACAACGGAGAGAGGGCTTTGCCTTATGAGAGGTGGAGGAATGTACTGGCTGCGTCGAGAGTTGACAGACGCGCACATTGTCTGCTCACCTATCATGTGTGGACCAGATGCGACACGTTGGGTTGGGTACAGTCCGGCTTGCTGAAGCTGGCGAAGGGCGGCAGTATGGTTGGCATAAGTATTAAGCCACCGAGTAAGGATTTGCTCCGAATAGTCTCGTATGCAGTTGTAAATCTTATGATGGTGCGTCAATGATCTCATTAGACGTGAGTTAGAGGTTGGACGGCTCACGAGGTTCCAGTCATTCGTATTTGTTGTACGTCTCCCACCCTGAATCTGAGCAGCGAGTACGAGTCTCATGTGCGACAGAACCAGATCAGTCTTCTGCTTTGCCTACACAGTTACGCATCAGCATGATCACTCATATACGTTACATTTAAAACTCACCTCAGTGATATCCTTAAACGTATCCGGGTCCATATGTCCGTCAGGGGGAAGTTGAAGAGGTACAAATGTTGGCCCAAGTACACTCCTCGCTACGGGTGTAGACGAGTACCCGGCGGGAAGAGGGTCAATACGAGGGGCGGTATCTGTCCGGCAGAGAAGACTCTGTAGAAAGATAGGGATAGGCATCCTGGGTGGCAATAAAAAGCTAGGAAGGTGATGGAAGAGAGATGAGTGAACAATGACTTTTTAAATAGGTGCGGTGCTCGTTGTGCACGGACCGTCGCATCCTGTGGCGAAGGAAGAAAGGCGCTCCTTATATCAGGATGATTGGCAGATGCTCATGCAACACCCTTAATAGACTGAGCAGTTCAAGATGTTTCTCCGCCAGTTCCATGCATGATTGACTGTGGAACCCGTTATTCAATCTCCTCAGCTATGCTACGCCAACCGACCACTCTATCACGATCTAATAGAACAAAAACTGAAAGAAGAATAATGGAGAAAAATGGCAGTTGAAGCCCCGAGGCAAACCGAAAATAGATATGACAAAGATAATATGTGTCGTTCAAAGTGGGTATCGTATGCAATGCGTGAGATCTTAGATCACGGGATACAAATGAGACTGGAGGGTATATTGTGTTTTTTATATACACTTTTGTAAGGTGGCGATGGAAGGAGGAGGGGACACAAACTAGACCGAAACAAGAAGCAAATGTCTAAGGCAGTTGAGGCCATAGTATAGACATTTAATACCTCTGTTAATTGGGTTAGCCACATGTCTGTGATTATCGCAAGGGATTTGTTCACTTACGTAGTGGTCGGGCTTGTAAGGACCTTGGACGGGCAAACCGAGGTAGTCGGCCTGTACCTTGGTCATGGTGGTGAGCTTGATGCCGAGCTGAGCCAAGTGGGCACGAGCGACCTCCTCGTCAAGAGACTTGGGGAGCATGTGGACACCGAGCGGATAAGCTTCCGGGTTAGTCCAAAGGGCGATCTGAGCCAAAACCTGGTTGGCAAAAGAGCAAGACATGACTGTAATTTGTTAGAAATGATTGCGTCTGGGGAGTTAAAAAGAGCTTACCGAAAGAGGGGTGACCGGTACCACAACCGAGGTTAACGAGACGACCCTCAGCGAGGAGGATAACGTGTCGGCCGCTCTTCATGGTAAATCGGTCAACCTGGGGCTTGATGTTAACGCACTCAGCGGCGTTGGCCTTAAGCCAAGCAACGTCAATCTCAACGTCAAAGTGGCCGATGCTACAAGATCGTGAGCTCTGGTACAAAGCACAGATTCAACCGAACTTACTTGGAGACGATGGCGTCCTCGGGCATGGCCTCGAAATGGGCGCCAGTGATGATGTCTCTGCAGCCAGTGGTGGTGACGAAGACGTTACCGCGGGGAGCAGCCTCCTCCATGGTGGTGACCTCGTAACCGGCCATAGCGGCCTGGAGGGCGTTGATAGGATCGATCTCGGTAACGATGACTCGGGCACCGTAAGATCGGAGGGACTCGGCACAACCCTTACCAACATCACCGAAGCCGGCAACGACAGCGACCTTACCGGCAAGCATAACGTCGGTGGCTCGCTTGATACCGTCAACGAGGGACTCTCGGCATCCATAGTAGTTGTCGAACTTGGACTTGGTGACGGAGTCGTTAACGTTGATGGCGGGAACCTTGAGCTTGCCGTCCTTGAACATCTTGTAGAGATGGTGAACACCGGTGGTGGTCTCCTCAGAGAGACCCTTGATGTCTGAGACAATGTCAGTTTGGACAAGATAAAAAGGCACGATACTTACCACCGAGGAGCTCGGGGTACTTCTCGTGGACCATTGAGGTGAGATCACCACCGTCATCGAGGATCATGTTAAGAGCCTGGCCCTCGGGGAAAGCCTTGAGGGTCTGGTCGATACACCAAAGGTACTCCTCCTCAGTCTCACCCTTCCAGGCAAAGACGGGCACACCAGTGGCGGCGATGGCGGCAGCGGCGTGGTCCTGGGTGGAGAAAATGTTGCAGGAAGACCAGGTGACCTGGGCACCGAGAGCGGTAAGGGTCTCGATGAGAACAGCGGTCTGGATGGTCCTGTAATCGATGTCAGTTGACGGTTACGATGCTCGAAGATATTCAAACGTACATATGCAGACAGCCAGCAATCCTGGCACCCTTGAGGGGCTGGGACTGGGCGTACTTCTCACGAAGGTACATGAGACCGGGCATCTCGTGCTCAGCGAGCTCAATCTCCTTTCGGCCAAAAGCAGCAAGAGAGATGTCGGCGACCTTGTAGTTAGACTGATTGAAGATGGATCAGCAGAAGAACAAACGTGTCTCAGCTTTCTCCCCTATCGCTAGGAACTTCCATCCATCGATCCAAAACTTCCACAAACCCAGCATCCTCTGCAATCTATTTTCCCGGCGATCCCCATCCCACAGTCACACAATCCGAAATAATGCTTACCATTTTGTTAATAGATGATAGATGTGATGGAAGTAAGAAAGAAGAAAGAACAAGTTCAGACGAGTTGAAAATAATACGGGCTAGCAAAGTCGTCGCATGGTTCGTGCCTGCAGCCGCCTGTGTCGCTCAGCCTCCACCCTGAATTTTTCAATCCCCGTTATGGGACGAGTGTGGCAGTTGGATAACGATTATTAACAACGCCAACTGGTGCGTATACTACATGAGAAATAACGAAAAGACTCGTTTTCTGAGGATATTTGCTATCACACTTGTTCCACTGAAAAATTAAAGAGAGTAACGCAATAAAATGAATTTCATATGACCGTACAACTTGCCAATATTGATATTATTTTAACTGATTCTCACAAATTCTCAAGTACGACACATTCTTGGTTTACACCAGTGGCGACATAGCTCAGTTGGGAGAGCGCACGACTGAAGTTCACAAGAATCAAATCGTGCGGTCCCTGGTTCGATCCCGGGTGGCGCCAGTGTTTTTGTCCTTTTTACATTGTAGTTACATCCTTCTAACTTCTTATCTTAATTTTCTCAACTTTCAGAAGTTCGAAAAGGGGTCTGTACAGTATACATCCATTATTGCATTATTTTTGGTCTTCTCAACCTCCTCATTATTCAGAGACCGCCAATGTTTTGCTTCTCCTCAAGCACTACCGGGCTAGAGAGCATCGCTTATTTTTCGTGGGTCACGCTAACAATGGGCAACTGTTTTTTGGACAATTAAATATTTAAAGAGCAACAACTGGTTTTTTATATCTCTTTTCATCCTCGAAAAGAGACGTTGATCGGTGTCTCCTTTCGGCGCCGGTTAAGCAGTATCGGTCTGCATGTCTCCTTTCAGCTTCGGCAAGCAACAAAAACCGAAAAAAAATAATAAACAACACCGCCGATGAGAAAGGGTTAGGTCGGCAAATACATGTTGTTGAACATTGCTGCTGTCCTGAAAGATATTTATAGGCATTGCAGAAACCTGAGATACTGCCAATATGCAAATTTCGTCGGGATTTATAGTACTTACATAAGATACAACTACCCAAGACTGCCGCCCAGCACTCGTTCCCTTTCTGTACCTTCGAAAGATCAACACTATACAGAACTTCCGCCAGGATGTTCCCTTCTACGCAAAGCAAGTCCGAAACGTCGGTGCAATCATGGGATAGTTCAGACCCACCTATTTGCAACGAGAGAAGAGCAGCCGAAGCCTTTGGTATCCTGGAGCAAAAGGATATCGAGGAGGACTGTAATACACGCCAGCCTTCGACGGCCAAATCATATGTCATTTCTTCTTCGGTCTTCAATCCTGACACCAATAAGGTCGAAAGGGCCTTCTTCACGTCTCTAGCTCCCACCCATTCGAGTGTTACTGACAATGAGAGGACACGTCGAATTTCGATAGCCAACGAGCTATCTTGCAAGATCACCGAAGGACTAAAACAATCTTCTGAGCAATGGTTGCCATCATGTGTGAAAGATGGAAGTACATTTGAACTTCAAAGGAAGGAGCGTGAAATCTATAACCTTCTTTCCAAGGATGACCCTTACAAAGAGACTGGATTGACCTTTTATCCTTATGTCGATATGGCGGAGTCAATACCTTGGGACCCACTGGAAGTTTGCTAACTCTAACTGCAATTGGAGATGCATTTTGAGAGGTATATTTGGCTGTGCTGAATAGAATGAGGAGTTCGAAATGGGTTCATAAGCTCTTTTGAATGAGGCATTCATTCTACCGAAGCCCGGTCTTGTACGAGTTTGTCTCTCAGTTCTACGGCGCACGTCATCACGTCAGCTCCCACTTGTGAACCAACGGAGTGTCTTCAATTTTTACCATTCTCATTACTTATTTACTTATTCCTTGTGGCGTGTCGGATAATACTTGAATAATGAACTGACCTTGGTGAGCTGTGAGCCCTCATGTTTTTATGCGATTGTCCTCCTACGTTAGGTGGTATTTCTGGAACAGATACCGACACTTACATCCCACTCGCTCACTCGCATGCTTAATATATATAATCTGTGGCATAGCAGGTTGCATAACTAAGTTTTCGAGTTCCTTCGTTCAACGAGCACCAACGGGGAGGGTTGGACATCGTTAGATGAGCCAGACCAATTGGGAGCCATTGTAAATGATGAGTAGATGCATGCGTATACAAAATCATACACGTAATATACAACTCGATTGATTGCAATTTTCCTAGTGCATGTAAAACATGGGCATAGGTTGATAAGCTGCTGGGGCCCTGGCAGCATTGGCTCGGGCTTTTCTCTCCCCCGAAACCTCCTCCAGTGACAGAGTGTCAAGCTCTTTCAACATATCTTTCAATTTGCCCATCCCCGCACCAGCGACACCACTCATGGTACTCAGTCTCGAACCTTTAAATAACCCATGGCCATGACCGGGCGCGTGAGGGGTGGTAAAGGTGTCATGCGAAGCAGCACCTGCAGACAAGCCGTCATCAAGTTGGAGTGAACGAGAGAACTGGGAGTAGTCCGAACGTTGGGCAAGGTAAGGTCGTAATAAGCGGGCATCAATATGGCCGAGATGAGACTCGGTGAGATAAGATTTGAGGACGTTGGGTTGGACGATGAATGAATTGCCGAGCTGACGAAGCATATCGAAGCGGTCGTTGATAGCAGGTATACCGTAAGAAGCCATGGCATCTTGATACGAGGCAAGATCCCTGGAAACCGATTGTTAGTTCACGCCATCATTATTCACACACAAATGCCTACTTTGTCAACATCAAACCACCAGTCGGGTTTACCGGGAATTTCTTGTAGTGATCCAGTAATAATCTTGCGA
This sequence comes from Cryptococcus neoformans H99, assembly GCF_000149245.1. Lineage (NCBI taxonomy): Eukaryota > Fungi > Basidiomycota > Tremellomycetes > Tremellales > Cryptococcaceae > Cryptococcus > Cryptococcus neoformans. The sequence goes on from NC_026749.1 coordinate 1,729,680, forward strand.
CATTCTCGTCAGTCGTGCTTGAACTTGAATAGGAAATAGAAGCTTACGTGTGGAACGAAACTCCAATCTCTGTCAAGAAAGCCTCTGCATTCTTTCCGCTCAGCCCCTCGTTTGCAGCATCTTTGACTGTAGCCAAAAACTCGCAACAAAGTTCGCATGGTTCGGTGATTGTCCGCGCAAAAGAAAGTTCGTCGTTCTTGGGCTTGTAGTCATTCTTCTTTTGCTTGGTGAGGAGATAGCTTAGCCAACCAATTACGTCTTATCGGGATTGTCAACCTTTCCATCCAAAGTTTTTTTCGATAAATACTCACTGTCGATCGCCTTTTGTATGACATTATTCACCTTGCCCTCCATCCTCATTACATTGTGCGAGTTGAGTGTGGTCATTTCTCTCCTAACAGGCACATTCGAGCCTGCTAAAGGGAACAGAGCTGTAGTAGTATAACGTTGCCACAGGTAACAAATCTGATCCACCGGTTTGAGTACCGCAAGGGGCTGAAGATCCGGTTCAGTTTTGCTATCTTGCTGTTCCAATCTCGCAAGGGTGCTACGAGCGGAGCGGACTCAGCACAAGCACAACGTAGAGAGCTCTGATTGGCAAGATTACTCACGAATCAAGAGCAGTCTCGATGAATGACCGCCCGATAGCCTCGGACAACACTTTTAGCAATGCCAAAGCATTCTTACCGCTATAATCTCATCAGTCCAATTCGGCAATTGCAAAATTTTTCCATAAGACTTACACATCGCCATTGTTACTCAGCTCTACAGCTCTTCCCACTGCCTCAGCATGCCACTTTAACATCCTCTCAGCCATGGCTGGTGCCAGGATCCCATCTGTCGACCAGACTTTATCTTCCAAGCCCTTGTTCACCAAATCTCCCTTCAGCTCTTGCCCAGCTATGGACCTTATGACAGGCGTGGAACTACCCGTACCCCACGCCGACGTGTCTGCGCCGTTCACACCACGCATTTGTCCTGCGAGACCGGGTTTTTGAAATGATGGAGGGAGTGTAGGCGTCGCAGTACCGGTTTTGGGATTAGTGGATGAGGTGAAGAGGTTGGCGTATTTGGATATGGCAGCAGCCGCGGTTTGGGCGGTGGAAGATGTTGTAGCGGCCGAACTGCTGGACGCGAGCTGATGGACGACCTTATTGACAAGGGAATTAGGTTTAGCTTGCAAAACGGTTTCCTATATACTCTCATTAGTAATGGAAAGTTGCTGATAGGGAGGACGTACATGATAACGTGTGAAGCGACTGAGTAATCCAGCATAGAGCTCGACCAAGTTTTTACTCTCGCATTCAAGATACCTCGTTCCTTCTAACCAAGGTACATACATTTCTTCCAAAGCACGGTCTAGAAAAGCGGAGAAAGATCCACCGGAACCGGCAGGAGCTGGTGCCCTTGAAGAGCTGGCAGGCGGCATAGTGAGTGTCGAGTCATACGTCTTGAGATCTTCGACAAGAGACGAACAGACAGAGTGCGTAAGGTGGAGAATACGAAGGACGGCAAGGGTAGAGATGGACGATGCTCGCTGGGCGAGACCTTCCAAATGTTGCTGGATCTAGAGAGATGTCAGCCATTATTTTCTTCCTTGGCTCAGGACAAGGGCAATCACTCACGACTTGGGCAAAGATACGTTGTAAGAAACCTTCCATAACCGCGCTCGAGTTGGGATAAAAGACAGCTTTCATGATCTGTGATTCTTGGCTGATAGTCGAGCGGATGGATTTGCAGAGCGCTTCCAACCCCGGTTCGGTCGTGGGAGGCGGTTCATCAGGGTTGCCAATCGTCGCCCAGCTGCGCATAAGTCAGTACGAAGTTTGATTGAGGGGGATAACCTACATATCAACGCGGAAGCCGTCTTGCTCATCTTTTTCAATCTGGCTGTGATCTTTAATGAAAAAGTCGTGCTGATTGACGTATATCTGGATACACGAAGCTCCTCCGTTAAACTCTTGGAGTGTTTTTGCGCAGTGCTGGTCAAATCCGTCAGCCAAAAGGTCCCAGGTCCGCGAGATGCAAGCGCGACACTCACCGCCATCATTCTGGGATCACCCTTTCTGTAACTTCTGTCAAACAGCCTTAGAAGCTCCTTTTCAAACCTCTCGCAATACCCTTCAATCTCATCTCTCACTCTCTCCGCTTTTTCCTTCTCCATCCTCCGCTTTGAAACGACTTTTTGACTGACAATAGGTTCTTGCGACTCTCCATCCCCATTTGTTACTTCATTGGGGACCACGCCGGCTTCGGCTTCAGATAAAGCTGTAGCCGCATTGTCTGCTACGTCTTTGGCGATGGCCATTAACCTTCTCAACACGACAGCGAGTTTCTCTCGACCTTGTCTGGAGGTACGTGTTGCAAAAAGCTGCTCCAACGGGCTTGTATTTTCGCCTGTGGTGGCTGTTTGGTGAGTGAGCGAGAGGTAATACGAGAGCAGGAGAGATGTATTTTGAGCAGTTGAGCGTGTTTGGTGTAAATTTTCAAGCTGTTCACCTGGGGGCCGCGTTAGGATATCAGGTGGGTACGAGTCCAGAACATACCTATTCGAACTGCTGTCCGTCCTACATCCGTTATCTTGCTCTCCAAGTTGGAGAATGATTTACCAATGGCCTGGTTATGTCAGCCAGGCACGAGCATCACCACCACAATATTGACATACCTCAAAACCACCGTCAAGCTCTCTCAGTCTCTTACCATACTCTCGCTCTGCCCTCCTCACATCCGTCTCCATCTTTTTTGTATTTTCTGTTACTTGCTTCCGTAATTCAAGTAGTGTATCCAAAGCCGGCGAAAACGTCTGCAAGAACGGCGTGGGATTGAAAGCTGCGTCCCTGGTCAGTGGCTCGGTCTTTCTCCACCCGATACTTTACACGTACGCCCAGGGTTTGCCTTTGACTCGGCAATGAGCTTTTCACTCAATGTCCCGATGAACTCCTCAGTACTGTAGTTGCTCTCAAAGGTCGATAGTTGTAGGGCCCGTTCGATGGCCGGATCGCGCGGTTTGCTGCTTCTAATAGTTGTCGACGTGTTCCTCTTCGCTGGGCGCCGTGGAGGGGCATCTTGGGCTGACATGTTGCTGTCCCCCAGGCTGCGTTGCCGTATAGTAGTTGGAAGAGAAGAATTGAAGAAAATTGAATGTAATTAACAGGATATCATTAGGCCATCTGATGTCCGTCTTTTGAAGCCCATCCGACAGAAACAAGTCCAAGTGATGACGCAAACATAGTGGCAACAGGCTTACGTAATAGAACTTGAATGTCGCGCAGACCATTTTAAAGCTCCGTCACGGTCCATCCTGAGAGTTCGTTTGTTGGTTCGTTCTATCTTCTTGTCTGGTCCAACATTGCCCATGTACCATGTCTGGTTGAAATAGCTTGGAACCCCATTGTATACAACCTAATGAAATGAAAGCAAGGACCGTCGGGAGTCGAAACCTGGAATCCTTTGGCATGCCATCGTTATCACATCCACTGGATGGAAGATGCTGCAGGCATTGTATTTTTTTTTAGCGTAGCTGCTCACATACTTAATGCCTTGTGACAGCGCACGTTTGAAGAGTCGCGCGAGAGGCCGGCGGATTGGTTCTACCCTCACGGAGCACTCCAAGATCTACATAAGCTCATGTGGTTGTTTGCTGGTTTCTGTTTGTTGTCTATTGGCCAAATCTCAGATCCAAGAGTCCGCCCTAACGACTGACACTGTCAAATTAGGCCACTCCTATTCAAGGATCTTACCAGATCTGATAACGGGCATTTTATCTCCGTACGATTGTAGTATTTGTATGTAACCATAGCAGCGACGATCAGCAGCAATTCCCGGGCCACGTGGTCGACCCAGATCTGAGCGGGCTATTCCGGAAAGAAAGGTCAACATTGAGATGGAGTGTGTTCCCATGGTTCCATACCCAGAGACGTCTGAAAGCAGTGTAGTGACAAACTTTGGTCAGCATCCTGTCAGGCGCAAGCAGCGAAAATTTAAAAGACAGATAAGACAGAAGCGTATCTCTGGCCGAAGAATTCGCACACCTCTGCAAACGAATATCCTTCTCGCTATACCCGATTGCCGAGTCACGAGTTTTATCCCACGCAATCCTCATTTCACTACCAGCTTTTCATAATTCTCGGTTTGGTCATCGTTGACATTTCCCACCACGAAAATAGCGCCCGCTGGTATCGACATGACCGCGATGCAGCGTAGCAACGAGCATGAGAATGCCATTCCTCTGGGCGTCTCTGTCCTCGAGGAGAAACAAGGCCACGAGTCGGAAGAGGGTGGAGGAAATGAACCTACGAGGAGAGTCAGAAGGCGAACCGGGCCTTTCAAACGATCTAGAACAGGGTGTAAGTGGGCATTTTGCAACTGTTTTGATTCCTTGACTAATATCTCTAAACAGGTGGCACATGCAAGAGGTCTGTCCACCAAGCTACGAAAGAGAATGACGCTGACAGTTTATGCAGGCGGGGTAAAAAGTGCGATGAAGAGTGGACGCCTGAAGGTCATTGCCAGAGGTGCATCATCGGGCAATTCGAATGTAGCGGTAGAACCAACGTCCAAAGCAAATCAGCTGCCAGAAGAGCCCAGCGGCAACAAAGAACAAAGAGTATGAGCGAAAATAACTTGCAGCGGGAGAGCAGCGAGAGTCAGTGGTCGTCTACGGATGCGCAACCCTCAGGCTCAGTCTCTGCCACTCATAACCATTCTCATGTGGATCAAACCTCCATGCAGGCAGCGGCAGCGGCAGGGCAACAGTTCTTATCAAATTCAACTCCTGGCTCGTCTTCAAACCATAACCACCAAACACCTCCCAACCCCCTTGGCACTACTTCGTCATCAACCCAGCAGCCGACCAATGTCCCATTCGCATGGTACAACCCCACGCACGCACCTCCGACTGCCCCACACCACGATCCGACAGCATTCTTGACTATCGATCACTCGCAGTCCCTCCTTGATTGGGCGTCAATGTTTGGCAATCAACCTTCAACTTTCTTGGCGAGCTCGACAGAGTGCGGGGCGTTGGGACTTGATTCGATCATGCCATGGAATGAGGGTCCGAATGGGAATGCGACTGCCACTGTAAATGGGAGTGGGAGTGGAAGCACGGGCGGGGGTGAGGTTCAGGTCGGCGGTGGATTGTGGAATGATGGGGTATTTGGAGTGCAGAACCAACCAGGATCAAACGGACCTAGTCAGGGCGGAGTAGGTCAGGTTGTTAACGGGGTTAGCCCGAATATGACAGACAAGCATATGAAGGACGGAGTATCTCTATCTGACCTTTGTAAGTTTATTTCGTCGCAGTCAATGCTTTCATACTGACCACTTCAGATGTGCGCGTCGTCGAATCGTGGCTTGTCGGAGTTCCCACTTCCATCCGAGAAAGCGCTCAGTCACGATTACGGACTTACAACGAGAATAGCGGTAAGTCTTGTCGTCTTTTTGCAAGCCTTAGCTTCGGAAAGGTGAGACCGCTAACGCCCGACCAGCTGTCATGCAATTCAGTAGACATGCCCTCGCAAGAGCATACATGACACTATACTCCTCGTCCCTGTCTCAGGTATACCCTTTATCTCAATTCACCGATCTTTTCTCCAAATCTTCAGGGAACATGAACAATCTCCAAGACTTTCCCATTCCCGATCTCATATCAGAATTCAACATTCATCTCCCCCGTGATCCTAAAGGGAAAGGGAAGGAAAAGACGTATGAAGCTGGGCAATTGGAAAGGAGGATGAGAAAGTATGAGCAAAAGGTGGTAACGAGGTTGAATGCGGATGAAGAGTGTTTGAAATGGACTGAAGATGAGACGAGGTCGCTGAGAGAGGTTATCGTCACAAGCCTGTCTCATCTTGCCGAGCTGTGAGTTCCTTTGACATTTTATCGCCCAAGCCGGGGCAAAAAGAGCTTATTTCGATCAATTAGATTATGGGGCGTGATGAACCTTCGACATGCGGAGTATATCCGATCGGGTGCTTCACAATCGTATAACGTACTCGCACTGGGTGACCGACTCGTTCGCTCTGGCATGAGAAGTAATCACCCTCCAATAACATTATCCCAACTACGAACGGCAGAGACATGGTCGGTAAGGATGTTTGCAGCTGCGGATATAGGACGATGTATCGTCGAAAGAGGCCGTAAAACCATGTATGTCCTCTTCCTCATGACATGGACTTCACCCGCGAAAACGCACTAACGAGCTGCGTAGATTTAACTTTTGGTCAGACATCCCTACCGATCCGAATCCTCCTTCGCCCTCCCAGGAAGAGCCATGGTCCTTCCACCTCGGTCTTCCCGACTCCATCCTCATCCTCCTTGCCGGAATCATCAATCTTTCCTCTTCCGTATCCTCCTCATCCTCTCTTTCCGTCAAGTCCCAAGCGGACGAATTGGAAAAAGCGATCAGAGGATGGCAGCCTCATCAGATGAATATGAGCGAAGGAATGGAAAGCGGAGTGAGAATGGAGAGGATCGTGGTGGGTGAATTGTGGCGCCTCTCGGCGCTCGTGTTACTGTACGAGTCTGTCCATAAAGTTGGAGGTTTACATCCCGTCTTGCGTAATGCGCGATACGAGCTCCTCAATTTGTTAGACTCACTTATTCCGCTCACCCAAGATCGTCCGCCAAATCATACGGCTTTACCTGCTTTTCTTGCGGCGGTGCTCTCAACGAGCTGTCAGGATCGACATCGCTCAATGACGCATTTGTTGAGAGTGGGGCCGGAAAAGGTATGGATGGATAATGTGGCGTTGGTCGAGAAGGTATGGGAGGAGAGCGATACGAGTGGGGTGTTGCCTGATTGGTGGGATAAGATGAAACGAGAAGGGATGAGTGTGGCGTTTCTCTGAAAAGGAAAAGCGGGCCCCATCAGTGCATTTGTAAATCAGTCCAACCTTTCGGGAATAGTACTATAATGTGCAATAATAGTAATTATAACAATAATGCATTTTGTATTACTCTTGATGCACGATGTGCCATAACGGTACACCACCTTTTCCTTGATGACAGTATGCTAAGGAGTTCTTCCTAGGATTCCATGAAAGAGCGTTTACAGCTGCTGGGATCGGGATCTTGGCGACAGTTTGGCCGGTATAGACTGATACCTGTTCACAGAGCATTAGTAATGAACAACTGCAATATGGATAAGGGCGTACGATGGCAATGAACAGATCATCCCCTCCGATCGCTACAAACTCCCCATCATATGAGAACGCAGTGTGCCGTATCGCCGCTCTACAAGAGACATATCAGCATAGGAGAGCCGAGCACTCGCTAATGGAACTCACGAGCAAACATCAAAACTTCTTTCACATATCCACTCCTTCGTATCGAACAGACTCAGCAACGCATCCTGTCCTCCCACCACGAAATATCTTCCCCTCGGATCATACGCCAGACTTAGTAAACTAGCCGCATAACAGACGACGTGCCGATACCTCTTCAATGGCTGTGCACGGGGTTTAGGAGATGCCTTGGCGGGGGGAGGAGTGGGTTGTCGGCTGGGTTGGACAGAGGACGGTTGGGTGTGGGTTTGTGCAGCGTCGACCATATCGACATCTTGAGATTCGGGCTTGTTGGTCTCTAGCGCTTCGTCCTCTTTTGATTCCTCGTTTGCTTTTGCCTCGGCATTATCTGTTTCTGTCATTTCAACATCACCGTTGCTCTCAGCAGGTTTGACGTCCCCTATAGGTTCTTCAGCGAGCGTTTCTGTAGCTGGTAACTCGGGCGTCGCAGGACCATCCCCCGCGTCTTGCTTGTCTTTCTTGATTTGCTCTTCCTCCCTACTTTCCTTGTCTTCCTTGTTCTGCCCTTCCTCCTTATTTCCTTTGCCTTCCTTGTCTTCCTTCTCCTCCGTAACCACCTCATCTTCCTTCTCCGTCGCCATCTCCTTCGTGATTACCCCGTCTTCCTTTCCCTCCGTGACCACCTCAGGCTCCTTCTCCTCTTGTTCTTGTCCTTGTCTTTTTTCTTGTTCTTGCTCTTGTTCTTCTTGTTCTTGTTCTTGTTCTTGTTCTTGTTCTTGTTCTTGTTCTTGTTCTTGTTCTTGTTCTTGTTCTTGTTCTTGTTCTTGTTCTTGTTCTTGTTCTTGTTCTTGTTCTTGTTCTTGTTCTTGTTCTTGTTCTTGTTCTTGTTCTTGTTCTTGCTCCGGCTCCATTTGCTCGTCTGCCAAATCCACTCGCACACTCTCTACAGGATAAATCCAAGCACTGACCGAGCCATCATTTGACACTGCACAAACCAGTCGACCAGAATTGATGAATCTCAGACTATTGATCTCTTCTGATCCTATTCCATGTGAAAGACCCCCAAGGGTGATGTCCTCTCTCTTCTCCCATTTTGGTTCACCACTCTCATTAGTCAAGAGCCGGAAAAAGTCGACGAGGTCGCGGCTTTTGACAGGGTAGACGGCAGCAAAGTGTTGACCAGATGGATGCCAGGCGAGGTTGATCACGTCTCCAGGCGTTTTGAAAGTTGCTACAGGTGCAGAAGGAGCTGCATACAGTTATTGGCTCCTCATTACAGCTGTCCACAAGTTGAAACTCACAGGTGACGTCCCAGACCGCGATGACGCTGCCCACACTAAACGTCTTGTCGGCAGATACCAAAACGTTTGGATCGACGGGAGACCAGGCGATAGACGAAACATGGTGGTTATGAGGGCTTGGTTTTGAAGCTGACGGTAAAGGCGTTGTCGTTTTAGAGTCGAGCTACAGATGAGGTCAGCAACGTCCCATCTACCAAGCAGCCGACATACAGACTCGTCCCATACTTGAATCTCCTTGTATTCTCCACCAGTCGCCGCTTTCTTACCATCAGAAGACCAAGCTACCGTCCTGACGTGCTTGACCAAACCACGAACATCTTGTGTTCTGCTGAAGCTGGGACGTGGCAGTTCTCTAGCTGAGAAATCGGCGTTGGGAAAAGCATCAATATTGTACGCCTCTGAGCCATCTGTCATGCTGCACAAGCCAGTTGTTTCAATTATTAACAATAGAAGTTAAGATGGGAAACAACAAACTATTTGTTGGATGATTTGTCCATCACTTAGAAAGAGAACAGAAGAACAACATATATATGATTACGTAACCTTCAACGTGATATTCTAATACCTCGTGCCTCCGTTCGTCGGTCGTACATCTGAACTGCAGTGTCTCTTGTCAAGTTGTTTCTGCACAACTTCCCTACCTATCAAATGAGAATATGTTTCGTCGATCACCCAATCCTCGTATGAAAACCCTCGAGAGCATTCGTGCAGCTGCCGAAGCTCGCGCTCAATCCAAGTCCCGCTCTCCCCCTTCTCCCATCCACAAATCCATCCCCATATCTCCGCCTGTTGTGTCGTCCCACGAACAATACTATGTACAGGACCTACAAGCACCCGCTTTCAGCGTTGCGCAGAGGAGGGGAGATCTCGATGGGGAAAGTGAAGCTACACTGGCATCAATACGGAGAAGTATTATAAAGCCGAGTGTCTTCTTTTAAAAACAACCATCAAGAGGGATCGTTGGAGCTGATGCGCGGCTGGACTTTAATCCATGGAGGGTGAAGACCATAGTTGACCCAAGGACAATTGGATTGATCTGGCAACAATTTGATCAGGGCGAGAAAGTTAGGAGTCCAGATGTGCGTTTAGTTAACTGATGATTGTAGGAAATGTCCTAACGTCCATTTGTTGCAGGAGAAGAAGGAAGATCTTCAAACAAGATGTTCAACAGACCCATTTCTCAAAAGTGGATGTATTAGATATTGACATCCCTTTCAACTCGCTGGCCATATCATTCTTCATCACAGCTGAGGACCAATTTCGCAACACGAAGCATTCATGTTCCAGCACTATCACCACGACGGATATTCAGAATGGTAAAGCAAGTTCCAAGCTGCTCGGTGATTCGTTCAGCAAAGCATCCAACATACAGCGAGCGCTGACTTTGGGCTGCATGCAACGAAATGGAAAGTATGTCGGAACATTGCAACCACATCTCAGAAGTTCATGACCAGCCCAGCATACAAAGCGGATGTCAAAGCATGCCGACGAACAGTCACGAACTTGGATAAAGCACACTGTCATGATATTAGCCACCCATGAAGCCATGGACCCTTTGGCCGGCCGCGCCTATTTCGAACGTCGATCAAACCCCAGCAACGGCAGCGCTCGCTCAATTGGCTCAAGGATCAAAACTTTCTGCAGACAACCTGAAAAGCTGGAAATTCCCAACCTCATTGACGGCACCTGGATCGCACTCGACACTCGTCGAGCGCAGAACGAATTCGAATACACCGAAGATCTCTACGACAACTTTCAGCAGGGCCTCTGAACTCTGTGAAATCAGTACTTGGACGGCATTCAACCCTTCAAAGGGCCCAAAGAATTTGGATATTCCCGGAACGCAAAGCATCGGACTTGGATGACCATACGGGGGACCAAAAGGACTTGCTAAAATTGAGGTTAATACTGAGAACCCACCGCAGCTGAACTATATTCCTCTTGTGAGTTCGCCATACTGGTCGAGAATCTGCTGACCACCTAATCAGGTTCCCGAGAACTTTGTCTATCCCCCTTTCCATTACCAGTCCCCCATCGACTACATCCTTGCTTCCCCCAATCCCTACGCTCACCCCCTTCCGTTCATGGCGCACTCCCTTCACCTGCCTCTTACCCGACCTCCGTCCCCGTCCCGATGCCATCTCGTACCCCAAACCACCCTTGGATGAACTTTGGTCCTCCCCGCGGCTACGATCAATGTCAACATCGAGATAAACATCAACGTTGACAACGACACCAACAGCGACAGTATACATATTCACCCCACTGGACACCGAGCCCATTGCCTCCTCGATTCTCTCGTCCCTCATCTCGAAGGCAGATTACCGTTCAACAGAAGCTGGAGGCTGTAAGGGCGTACCTGGCATGGCCGAAATGAGTTGGAATCTCGTCAGGCCTCGTATTGAATTGCTTAAAAGTTATGTGTGAAAAAACAATAGGTCTGTTTGCAGTTGCTGGAACGAATACATGTTACTTGTTATTATGGATATACACCGCAAGTCGACGAAATGGAAACTTGTCGAACAGTAAATGGCACTGCTGCTTCTCGCGAAGTATATTCATTACGTATTATCTGGCAGGGTTGATATGCATACGTATCAGGTGATTTCAAAGTTTATCTTTTTATGACTAGGATCAAATGCTGATCGCTCATGATCATTCATCACCCGTCTTTCGGCTTCTTTCGGATTTTTGTAGATGTTCGTGATAATGTGCATAAGAACTGGTACATGGTAAATCGATTATATTTACTTATCTTTTATTACGATTTTCCCCATCGCCGTCCCATCAGCGAGATAGCGCAGACTTCGTTATAAGCGCGGTTGTAGCGAAGGAGGGAAGCCCAATTCACGATTCTATCTGGCTATCTGTCCAGAGAAAAAAACAGCAGAATGCGTCAGGCGTCAGGCGTCAAGAGGTCTGTTTGATCTGTAATATGCATTTGAATACGCATATTGTCGTAACACAAAAGTATCTGTTTTTCGCTCGCTCAAACGTTATCAGGTTATCTCTTCTATCTGCTTCGCCAAAAAATTGTCGCATCGTTATCCGTCGGCTAGAGGCAAAAAGGAGACTAGAAGAGTTCCTGCGGCGGCATCCACCATCCTTTTGCCTCACTCTTCGTCATCCGGGTCTCCGCCGCACAGGTCCCACGGAGATTCCGTCCACCGAACAGCACCGACCGTCTCTTCCGTGAGAAATCTTAAAACATTCTCTTTCGTTTTTATGCATCAACATCTTTGGCCATTTTCTGCAAACGGTCACATGGCATCCAGACGTCAGCTGGTGGTGAGAGGAACGATTCGTGCATGTTTTCCTAAATATTGAACGGTTCAAGGCATTCCCGGCTTTACGCGCAAAGGCATGCGCCGGCAGTCCCGAAGCGAGGAGCTTCGTGGCAATCAAATTCGAAAAGTGGGGGCGCCGCATCTGACCTTTTTTGTTGTTGTTTTCGAATATAATGTAAAAACCACGGGGATGGGTCGGGATGTTACAATACGGATGCATGCATCTTGCCAATGGTAGTTGAAAAAGAATCGAAATTGCTAGAGAAGAAGGAGCTGTGTGCACGCAGTGGGCTGCTGTGGACTGGTTTCGGCGCGCGCAAGGAGATCGACGCTGAAACCCTTGGCGATGAAGGTGCAGTGCGAAGATGCGAGATTTCGAATTTCGTCACCGGTTAAGGTGAGGTGGAGGGTATAAGTATAAGAGTATAAGAGCGCATATATCCATTCCAGCATTAGCATCACATCCCAGCTAACAGGTGAGCCGAACTCCAAAAATACCCCCCTTTCACAGAGATAAGCTATCTTTTATCTCACCCCGCCCTATCAACGTCCTTTCACTGCACCGGTATATATACCGCCGCGCTCCCACTATCCCATCTATCCTGAATCATCTCTCCAAGCCACGCTGACAATCCACAGCAACCATGTCAACACCAACACAAGGGGCCGTGAGTCTTTCCCTTCTTCTGTGTCCCATGCGCGTCGCAGCTGACACATAACAGATCCAGACCCCATTACCCGCGCAGCTCAGCAAAGTCCTTGCCGAGTCTGGCGCCCATATATCTCGTCCCGGCTCTGACTTGTCTTCGAACCGAATCCGAAAGGACACGATGTGCGTTACCCATGCCCAGCCACTTGGCTCGAAATGTACCGGCTGACCGTGCTGCAGCGGCTACAAGTCATCACCTTTCCCCCTCAAGGCGGACCAGCAAGCGGCCGTGACCCGCATCCTCTCGGAGAGCGGTTTCATGCCCCAGGAGCTTGTTCCAGGGGAAGTCGATTGGTTTTACAACCATCTCGGTAGGTCCTTTCCTTGCTTTGGCCCGTGATTGTGGTCCGGGAGAGTGGTCCGGATCCTTTGGCGGTGCCTTGCACGGACTGCTTTCGAGTCCTTTGGGGCTGGATTCTGCGCTTGTTGCTGCTGCTACGGGCGCGGCGTCTTTTCTGAGAGACTCTGGACTCTTGTGGGTTCGTGGGTTCGCATCAATGAGCCTGGACGTTGCGCTTTGGCGACGGTGCCTCGTCTATCTATAGCTTAGCACCGGCTCTGCAATCAGTCTCGTACCTTCGCAACGGTCACCCATCGCGTCCTGCTTCCAATTCTGAAATCACGGATCCACTACTCAAGACACTAGCTGACGCTTTTCAGGTATCGAAAACTCGTACTTCCTTTGGGAAAAGCCCGAAGCTATCGCGGACAATGTCCTCTCCCTCTACTCTGCCAAGCTCCTCGCTTATACAAAGCACGATCCCGAGCAGCTTGTGATCGACCTCGAAAAGATCATCCCAGAGGGCGTCGACAAGAGCCGAGAAGGTGCCGTTTGGATTCACTCTAGCAAGGCTGGTGTCTCCAGTTCGGAAGGCCCTGGCGCCAACGTCGAGAAGAAGTGAGTCTCGGCACTTGTCGAACCAAACTGACAGAATTAGGATCGACTCCCTCTACTTGGACGACTCTTCTCCCGAAAAGGCTTACCGACTCGAGACGTACCGATCTTCCGGCGCCATCTCTTCTACCGTCTCGCAACAACTCCGATGCTACTTTATCTCTCGATGCTCTTTCCCCGCTTCTGGGCCCGTGAAAACCCCCGAGGGCACAACGGACATTCGATCCGTTTCTGACGCCTCTTTCCTCGAAAAGGCGAGCGAAAACACTCTTGAAGTGTACCAGCGAGTCATGAACGAGGTCGAGCGCCGTTATGGACCTGTCATCGAAATGTTCGAGGTTGAGGACTCTCGAGAGCGCCGACTTGTTATTGGCTACAAGATTGGCGGTACCCGCAAGTTCTTCTCTGCTCTCTCCGACTTGTACCACTTTTACGGTCTCTATTCTGCCCGCAAGTATGTCGAGCAATTCTCCAACGGTATCACCATCATCTCCATGTACCTCAACCCTGTCCCCAACACCCGTGCGCCTCCTATCGAGCACTCTATCCACCAAGTCGTCAGGGAAGCTTCCTTGCTTTACGTTCTCCCCGATAACCCCTTCTTCTCTGTTACTGAGAACGAGGACACCAATCATGCTGTTCAAGAAGCAACTTATGCTTATGTCGGATGGATCTTTGCTCAGCACTTTTGCAACCGTCTCGGTCAGGCTTATATCGCGTTGAAGGATGGTAAGTTATCTTTATTTCTTTACATTTTCACTAATTGACCCTCTGTAGCTCTGGATGAGTCCAACCCCGACCACGCTGAAGTCCTCAACAAGATCAAGACTAGGTTCAGGGAAGAGACCTTTACTCGCGAGAGCATCCGAGAGGTCATCCAGAGCCACCCCGGCTTGGTCAGAATGTTGTATATCAACTTTGCTATGACTCACTGTACGTCTTTTCATCTTGTATCGTGGCGTAGTCGAACTAACACAAAAGACAGACCCTGTGGCCGATGAAGCCTCCCAACTCACTCCTACACTTTCTTTCCAACGTCTCAAGACTGAACAACCCCTCTCTGACGAAGACTTGCACGCCCTCATCCGCAAGACCGCAGCCAACCAACACGCCGTCCAGATTCTCGAGGCGTTGTTGATTTTCAACAGGCAAGTCATCAAGTGCAACTTTTATCAACCTACCAAGGTCGCCCTCTCTTTCCGTCTCAACCCCTCTTTCCTCCCCGAGGTTGAGTACCCCAAGGCTCCGTTTGGTATGTTCTTTATTGTCGGTGCCGAGTTTAGAGGTTTCCATGTCCGATTCAGGGATGTTGCCCGAGGTGGTATCCGTATCATTCGATCCAGGGGTAAAGAGAACTATAACTCCAACGTTAGGACTTTGTTCGACGAGAACTATGCCTTGGCCGCCACCCAAAACTTGAGTGAGTTTTGTATACCAAGAGCAGTGGAACAATCGCTGATGATGCGCAGAGAACAAGGATATCCCTGAAGGAGGTGCCAAGGGTACCATCCTTCCAGTTCTAGGCGCCAACATCCAACAATGTTTTGAGAAATACGTCGATGTGAGCTTTGCATTTTACTTTTACTCGCGAGGCTGTTGGCTGATCCCTCACAGTCCATCATCGACCTTCTTATCCCCGGCAAGACCCCTGGTATCAAGGGTAAGATTGTCGATGTCAGCAACCGTCCCGATCCCGAGATTCTCTTCTTTGGTCCCGACGAGAACACTGCCGACCTTATGGACTGGGCTGCCGAGCACGCTCGTTCTCGAAACGCTCCTTGGTGGAAGTCTTTCACCACAGGCAAATCTGCCGAGAAGCTCGGTGGTATCCCTCACGACACTTATGGTATGACCTCTACATCTGTTCGCCAATACATTGTCGGTGTCCTCAAGGCCCACGGTCTCAATGAGAAGGATGTTACCAAGTTCCAGACTGGTGGTCCCGATGGTGATCTTGGTTCCAATGAGATCTTGTTGAGCAAGGACAAGACTGTAGCTATCATTGACGGTAGCGGCGTTTTGTATGACCCTGCTGGTTTGGACAGGTCCGAATTGGTCAGGTTGGCCAAGGCAAGATCCCCTATCAGCGATTTCGACCCTGCCAAGTTGGGTGAGGGTGGTTACAAGGTTTTGGTTGATGCCAAGGACTACCGATTGCCCAGTAAGTTATAATTTGCCATCCGTATCGGTATTGGTAATTGACGATCTGCAGCTGGCGAGGTTGTCTCTGACGGTACTTCTTTCCGAAATACCTTCCATTTCCGCGTCAAGGCCGATCTTTTCGTTCCCTGCGGTGGTCGACCTGAAGCAGTCAACATTTCCAACGTCAACCAGCTCGTCGACTCTGAAGGCAAGCCTCACTTTAAATACGTTGTCGAGGGTGCCAACTTGTTCTTCACCCAGCAAGCGAGGCTGTGGCTTGAGAAGAAGGGTGTGGTTCTTTTCAAGGACTCTAGTACCAACAAAGGTGGTGTCACCAGTAGCTCACTCGAAGTGCTTGCCGGTTTGGGCTTGAGTGATGAAGAGTATATTGATTTGATGATCTTCAAAGATGGAAAGCCTTCCACTTTCTGTAAGTGCAATATGGTTTTATAGGCGTAGTAAGGAGTTTTGCTTAAAACCTCTTTTGCAGACCAGAACTATGTCAAGGATATTCAGCAAAAGATTTGCGAGAACGCCGCCCAGGAGTACACGTGCATCACCAAGGAGTGGCTTCGTAACAAGGGTACCAAGGCCCGAACTACCATCTCTGATCAGCTTTCTTCTACTCTTAACCAACTCCAAGCCGAGCTTGAGCAGTCTGATTTGTATGAGAATGTTGAAAGCAGGAAGAATGTGTTGAACAAGGCCTTCCCCAAGACTTTGGTTGACAAGGTCGGTTTGGAGGCTTTGATGCAGAGATTACCCGAACAGGTGAGTCGTGTTGACACGTAAAAGTCTTTTAACGCGATGGACAAGCGCTGAGGGATTAATTGTAGTATCAACGAGCTACGTGGTCCGCTTGGGTGTCTTCCCACTACATTTACGAATGCGGTATGACTGCTTCCAACGTCGATTTCTTCCACTTTTTCTCAAAGCTCTCCGCTTAAGCCTTTTTCCCTTTGGGCTCAATGGACATTTACAGAAAAAAAAGAAAGACAGAATCGCGGTTTTTGGAGAGGATGAGAAGCGGTGGTGGTGGAATTTACATGTGAGATAGAAAGAAGAAATAAATAAAGTCAGATGTGTGTACCATACCTAGTTAACGTATTGAAAAACAGAAAAAAAAACATATTTTACAGAAACCGCTTCTTTAGGCCTCTTTATTCTCGAGATTCATGCATAGTTTTATTGTTTCAGATTTCCCCTCTTCTTAAGCTTCCACTGACAACGGATCAAGTAGTGTTTTCATCACAATCGGTGATGAGTGCCATGGCGCTTCTCTGCCCCTTTCTGGGATCTCTATATTATTACCACCTTTACCATCTGCTTCTTACCACATTCGAACACTTTTGGACCTGCGGCGGCTTACTCTAAACTTTATAATCCCTTTTTTCGGCTTTTTTGCAAAGATCATGGCTCGTTTCAAGCTTTCGGTTGCAACTTGCATATGTCACCTGTTTCTAAAGATGCTGTACTGACTATGTACTATACGTGTCATGCTTATATTAGACATGCATGCTCATTTTTCACTCCCAATTTCTACAACAACGCACAATCACCTTTTGTCCAGTCAATTATTTTATACCAAAGACGGTCAGCTATAAGGTGTGCCCCTGCTGATATGGCAATCAGCATATCGCCTCCTGTAGTTGTAATTACCATGAACCGTGTATTCCAATAATGGAGCACGAATGATTCAATATGGTCCCAGCTGACAGGCGTAGTCATAGATAATAATCGTAACCATGGCAGAATCATCGATACAGTTTCCTTAGTCAGGCATAAGTGGTACTGGATTTTGACATACTCTGAACCCTGCCGACCAGCTGATTGACAGAGACCATATCCACGATCTCCTCCGCCTGGTACTCTTTATAGTAGCTCCATTCATGGCTGCCAATACGGTGCTTATGTGACACCGCTGGTTTGATATGGACAAAGGCGAGAGTAACAGGAGGAGTGCCGGAGGATCTCGGGTGGTGGGGAAGGCCAATGGCGATCAAGTTCAGGAGCTCGCCATAACATATGTGGTCCTCAAGCTCTACACGCCTAGCTGGATGACGCCTATTGCGGTCGATGGACACCATATATTATAGCCAATGTTTCATTATCAATCTCAAAAGTTCTCTTCAGACTAAATGAAGTCTAACTTACAGACAGGGAGGAGGTACACCTCCTGTCCTCCTCAGCAGCATCCATCCTCCACACACGAATGGTATCACCTCCGTTCAACACTCGAACACGGTTCCACACCCTCGACGTTTCCTTTGACATATAGTCATACTCATTGCTATAGTGAATTGCCATCATCTGCCCTTTCAGCTCTGGCCCCTTGAGAGCTTATATTGCCCTTGCCCTCAAAGTTCGATGGCTTGTCCTCCCACCATCTAAAGCCATTCCAAAGGCTCGGAACATGCAATTCCCATCGCCCTTGATAGCAGCTAAACTCCTGATGGCTAGAACGTTGTGTTGGGTGGTAATCGCGTCAAGGAGTTTGTTGATTAGGCTGCAGTCTTTCGAGTCCCATCATGCCATACTCTGTGGGAAGCGGATCATTATTTCGTCGTCGTTCACTTCCCACTCCTAAGCTCTCACCACAACCCGCCCAACAAGGCGGGGTGACCATCGTGGCGATGGCTGAATGTGAGCGGCTTTGATGATATTTTCTCGGTCGTCGCATGTAAAACTGGGGCAAACATTGGCCGGAGATGCGGGCCGAGAAGTGGGGGACTTTCGTGAGATAATTGACTTCCCCTCTAATTGATTCGCACTATTCCTCCATCTCTTTCCACCTCGACCATCTCGCTGCAATGTCCCTGCTCGTACGTCCAAGGACAATTCCTCGCGTTGCCCCGACACTCGCCCCACAACGCGCCTCCAAGCGATTCAACAGCTCCTCTACAGCGTCTACATCATCACCTGTATCGCATGTGGCTTCTGCCGTCACCGACACTGCCCATTCCCTTGCTGACAAATTCCGTGAAGCTGCGAGGTTTATCAACAGCCCATCGTACGATGGGATGGAGGAGAAGGGACTGAGGATGTTGGTGTTTGGAAAACCGGGAAGTGGGAAGGTAAGCTGGACCTCCACCACGTCCCTGTTTTGAACCGTTGGGGATTCTGTGCTGATCGAGTCGATCACAGGGTACTTTGAGCTCAAGGTATATTTCTAATCATCAAGCTCCCTAAAATATCACTGATGACATTTTAGACTCGTTAAAGAGTACGATATCTCATTTGTATCCACTGGCGATGTGCTTCGTAAAGAGATTGCGGCCAAGTCGGAGGTCGGTCGGAAGGCCGAAGCTGTTGTTGCTTCTGGAGGTACGTCTTGGAAAGCCACCGATTACGCTGAATGCAAAGTAAATTTGCTAACAATGTGTGTAGGTCTTGTGTCAGACGAGTTGATGTTGGAAATCGTGAAAGCTGAGCTTGACCGATTAAAAGGAAAAGTGCGTCATAGGACACTTTCATGATTCTGGCGTCCGTGTATTGTTGATACATGTTTATAGAGCTGGATCGTCGATGGGTTCCCTCGCACTTTACACCAAGGCGAGCTTATTGATACAGTTCTAAACCAAGAGGTGCGTAACTTTATTTCACGACTCAAGATGAGAAAGACCCCATTCTTATACTTGTCTCCTCTCTGCAGAATCGTCCGCTGAACATGGTGGTCCACCTTAACGTCCCTGACTCTGTCATCATGGCTCGTATAGCGGGTACGTCATTTTTTGAAATGACTGGAAAGCTGACTTTATTTCCAGCGCGATGGGTCCATCTCCCTTCTGGTCGAGTTTACAACACAACCTACTCTGCGCCCAAAGTGCCGGGAAAGGACGACGTGACTGGGGAACCTCTGACGAAGCGACCGGATGATACACCTGTACGTGATCTTCTCACCTTTGATTCCTTTTATAAACCCATGACTTGTCCACCGTTTGATGAACAAAGAAAAAATGCTCCCAAAGTGAAACCACTCGAGCGAAAGACTAACGAATCTGCTTTTGCAGGAAACGTTCTCTAAGCGTTTACAAGCTTATTATGAGTCCACTGCTCCGTTACTCAAGGTCCGTCCATCTTTCTCGCGACACCCTTTTTGCAACTCTCTTCTTAAACTGACTTTCTCGGACACAGTACTTCGAAGAGATGTATCCGGAATCACTACATTCGATAAGTGGTTCATCTTCCGACGAGGTATCTATCGAGGGGGGCCGCCTGCATGACGGAGCGGTCCCGACTACATCTTCTCCTTTTTCGTCAGATCAGGGTTCTGACGTTATGGTTTCTGCTTCTGTATCTACTACTTCTTCTACCTCTTCCTCTTCTACCACTACCACTACCACCACTTCTTCCCCCTCGGACACTCCACAATCTACAAATCCCACCAACCCAACGGATTCGACAAAAACAACAACAAATGCCGCACTCGATCAGCTCTGGCCCCAACTCGTAGAGCTTATCGAACCATTCAACCTCCGGCGCCGCCAGACTCCGGCCGAGAAGGGGCGTGTAGATGCAGAGAGGGTAAGGAAGCAAGCGGATGATTTGAGGGATAGTAGGGAGGTGGACGTCCCGGGGGAAGGGAAGAAGGTTGTTGCTCGGTGAGGAATGAGTAATGAGGTAGGGTTTATTCTCGGATGCTGGGAACAGACGGAGGGGGAAAAAGGTTGAAGGAGCATGTGGGCCCGCCTGGACGATGCATTAGGGAAACGAACAATTGTATCTGTACATAAGACATGATGATGTAAGGGAGAATACTGATTTTGGGTGATGATTCTTTGGGCGGATGGTATGGAATCCAACAAGAAGCCACCTGATTATTTTTTTCATGATATGACAATTTCGCGTGGCCATGATCCATAAGCATCAAGGGCAAGAAGAGGTTATCTAATTCATACAAAAAACACTTTTATACACTTTTCCCGCTCATATTCCTATTATGCCCGCAATTACCTTTCAACATTTTCATCGTTATTTTATCCATTTGTTCCTTTCCTTTTCTACCACCCAAACCTTTCCTTGTGCATCCACGCCTCCCCAAGGACGCTCTTTCCCCTCACAATATCCCATTGCAGTTTCGCAACAGCATTGGCAGTATCAGCTAACATAGAGACCGGGCCACATACTTTTTGGACGCACCCTAGATGTCAGCCTTTCTTCATAGTCTTTTTCGACGATGAATTTGATCGACTTACCAAGAACGGCAAGTCGTTCACCTTGGTCCATTCCCTCTGTATACTCCTGCAAGACTTTGTTGATGTTACACCGACTGGAATTAACAGCTGTTCCAGATGGGATATCGAAAAGTTTTCCCTCATCGCTCGGGGTGCCACTGGTAGTTTCAATTTCGACGGGTTTAGATTCAATCTTGCTTGAGATGGATTTCAGGGGAGCGGAAAATGTGCTCATTTGGTTGGAATTGGGGCCTGTAAGGTGGATGATAACGTTGGAGCGATTAAAAGATCTGTCATCATTGAACCACTCAAGGCAGTCTGATTGGTTTCCAATTAGCTTTCACGCCGTTGTTATAGCCCCTCTCCACTACCAAAAAGTGATGTAAAAACTCACCTATACTTCGGACACTCCAAATCATTTTGACTTTTCTCCTTTCTCTGATTAGTTTATTAACCACTGGCCATCCCATCGCAGCTCCCACCCCACCACAGATCACTAAGACCTTATCAAATCTTTCTAGCTTCTCGCCGAATCCACCAAAGGGACCTTGGACAATGACAGGAATTGATTTGGATGAATTAGATAGGGCGGAACGGGCGATACGTTTGGTGATGCCTGAGTGGGTAGAGATGAGGACGGTGAGCGGTAAAGAAGTATCGACATCGCTGTTAGTTAGGGGCGTTGAGGCGATGGTGAATGGATGGGATTGCTTTTCAGCGCTCTGTAAGCATGACAATTCTCGTATTGAGGGAAGGTCATATCTGATACCTACAAAAGGGTTGACTGAGGGCACTCGAAGATAGACATACTGCCCAACCTCCCACGACCCTCTTTTAGTCTCTACCACCAATCTCGTCGCACCACCCTTCCCACTCATTTCATCGCCTCCAAAACCTTGCAATGTCGCTTTACCTTTCCATTTACCCAGCCCTGCAAACTCTGCGGTCTCCCAGAAGAAACGAATGAGGATAGAGAACCCCCAAACGGCGACAGAGGCATAAACGTAATATAGACCGTCAGGGATGGATACTTTCACATGAGGCCAGAGGGAGATAAGGAATGCGAAGACCGAGAAAATATGTTGAACTATGAAGAACTCGTAATTCCTATACGTTTGCATGGGCCAGTCAGCTAGATCACATCGTTCGAAGCCAAGGTTGGATAGAGCGAAACATACCAATTGCGGATCTTTGCAAAACTCGAAAATACTATCCAACTCAATGCAGCCAGCGCAAATGTACCATTCACCATAAGTCCATAGCTGTTGAAGAAATCGGATGGTTTGTTGTACATCGTCCAATAAGCCCTAGTCCAGGAGATGCCACCTTGCCTGTAGGGCGCATAGAGAATTATAAACGTATGTATAGTAGAGAAGAAAACTGTTTTCACCTTGTCAGCTATCACAGGAGAGACAGTAACAAGAGTAAACTGCTACCCACGTAAAACTCTTGCACCATATTGATGCCAAATCATCCATCTTGACGCTTCCACCCTCGTAATCCAAGCCAGGGGGTTAATCCTGCTCCCCATGACGAAAACAAACGGCACGAGAGCTTGTGCGATCCATCCCGCCCGGATACCAAGAGGGGGGTTACCCCACTCGACACCGGGGCGATAGTATGGTCTCATCTGGAAACACCAGATGAAAAGTGACATAAAGAGGGCGAAAAGACCCTGTACCCGAGAATAGATAAGCAATCCGCAAAAATCAACATGAATAGGCGGTACCCGGAGAAATAAAAGAATTTACGAGAGTAATGCCCAAGCTCAAGTCGATAAAAGCCAAGTGCGGGTAGCCAAGCCCCCGAAGAGCAGCTGTAAGTTTTCGAGGCCGGTATCTGAAATGCCATCGCGACCAATTGAGTATAGCGAGAAGCGCGATCAGAACCAAGCACCCAATAGCAGTCGTGCGTGCCCAGTGCATAGCTTTGTACCTACAGCGGGCGCAAGATTAATAGGAAATCAGTTTGGGCAAAGAGAGAGAAGACCTGCCATGAATCAGCGTTGGCTGAGGCCGCCATCCTCTGGGCCGAGGTTGGACAGTCCTCAATTAAACACATCGTCATATTGGATTGTTGTAACTGCGGCCTTCTCTAAGAAGCTATAGAGGTCAGAAAAAAAGGTCAGGTAAATAAAGCGGCGGTTAGCAGCCATATCCAAAATCAACTTCATCCCATTTATACTCTGTCCCGCCCTCCAATCACTCATTTCATTTCGCAGTACACAGATGTCCCCTTCGTCCGTAGCTCAACGCCCCAAAATTGAGGATACACGCCAAGCACCCTATCAGAAGGCTCGTTTTGCGATTTTCCCATTCCGGGATGATAGAAGTCGCACGAGGCGCCATCAAGCGTACAAGGTAGTAGTTGTCAGTGAAGCGGTGCCCCGAGTTGTTTTGGTGGGAGGCCTTTTTGTGGACGCCGGTTGGTGCGAGGCATTTTGTGGAAAGTTATTACGTGGAACATTTGGCGCCGCTGCTACTGCACTGGTGCGTAAATGGGCTCGAGAGGTGGATGGTAGAAACGTAAGGATGTGAGTCGGGGGACGAAGGACAACTGGGCAAGGCAATGAGGAGTGAAATGCTGAAGAATTCCTAAATACAATAATATGGCAGTTGTAGATTGCAGAAACTGAAAATAATTTAGCCATATATGTTTCATAGTGACGGGTGCTGGTACCGTAGGAGGACCGCTATGACTTACGCTAAAAGTACAACATCCTACCATGAGATAACATCCCCTTTGACCCTGGTTGTCATTATACTGGCGATATCTCTTTAATGATAATTAAACTTCAACATAGCCCTATCAACAACACCCCCTTGCCATCTTTCCCTCTCCCAGCTTAACGCCGTTGCCACCCTTTTTCCTCTCAAGTTCTTCTTCCGTAACCCGCTTCAAAATCTCTCTGGCCGTCCATTCAAACGCATTCTCAACATTCCATCCTTCTTTTGCTGAAGTCTCGACATAGAGCAAATTATTTGATTTAGCGAATAACATTCCTTCTTGAGAAGTAACCGCTCGGGGTCTAAAGTTGGATTGGGGTGATGAAGATGGTGTAGGGGAAGGAGGTGGAATTGCTTGGCCGTATGATGCTGTAGGAAGTGATGGCGGAGTAGGAGAGCACAGATCGGTCTTGTTCGCGACCACTGTGTTACTGTCAGTTATAGACCGCGGTGGATAGCAATGGAGAGTAAACTTACATATGATAGACACGTTTTCATCGGCATGCCGTCTAAGGTCGTCAAGCCAAGAAGTAACATGTTCAAATGCTACACGCCATAGTCAATCATCAAATTCTACGTCTGAGCCATTACGCCGCAAGAAGTGGAGAACTCACAGTCTCGCCGTGTAACATCATAAACCAGCAATGCTCCAGCCGCCCCCCTAAAATAACTCCGGGTTATACTTCTAAAACTCTCAGTCCCTGCGGTATCCCAGCACTGCACTTTGACCCTCTTTCCTTGCTCGCCTACAGTCAATATCCGGCTCCCAAACTCAACACCAAGGGTTGGTTCTGTAAGGTCAAAACGATCATCGGTCAGACGAACGAGAAGTGATGATTTGCCGACGGAGGAGTCGCCGATCAGGACGTATTTGAGGATGTAGTCCCACTGTAGAGATCCCATTTCCGTGTATCTTTCTGTGAGACAGGATTTTTTGGGACGTGTTGGGTTTGAACTGTTTCCGGTAGATTGAAGAGGGAGAATGGAATCGATCGAAGCCAAATGAATACGGCTGCGATGAG
The DNA here is from genome assembly GCF_000149245.1 of Cryptococcus neoformans H99. Classification (NCBI taxonomy): domain Eukaryota; kingdom Fungi; phylum Basidiomycota; class Tremellomycetes; order Tremellales; family Cryptococcaceae; genus Cryptococcus; species Cryptococcus neoformans. Next base: position 1,754,183 of record NC_026749.1, read on the forward strand.
GTTGAGATGCGTTTTAAGCCAGATGGTAGAACTTCCTTCAAGCTGTCAATGCTTTCGTCGACTGTAGGTGGTGTGAAATTCTTGATTTGTTACGAGAGTTATCAACGTTGTAAAAGAGATAGAGAGAGAGACTCATTCCCTCGTCGCAAACTCGCGGAGTATGACCACTTCTTCCCTCCTTCTTTCCATTATCGGCGATCGCCACGATTAGCTTTTCTGTTTCTTTCGTCGTCGTTCGTACTCTTCGTGCTCGCTCGGCGAACAAAAAAAATCATGAAAACGATGGAGCTAGTTCGGTTTTAGTCTGACAATAGAGAAGCACCCATATGATCATTTGTATAGCACATGTATGGAAAGATTTTGTACAGCAACGAAGTAAAAAGAAAGAAACATCAGGAAATCCATTTGTAGAGCTTTGCTCAATGGTGCGCTGAATGTTATGTCTAGACTCATTCGTGAGGCCATTTGCCTTGCTTTGATTATAACCTGCAATTGCCATACATCACAATGCCATAAATAATTGGAATGAAAGAAGACAATACGGAACAAAAGCTATTACTTTTTAAGCCACCTCCTCACCCCCTTCAGTGGCCAAAGCTACGCCAGGCTTCCCTTCTCCCTCTGCGTCACCGGCGACGAGCTCTTCCATTTTATGTGCCTCCTTCTCTGCTGGAGTGGGATCAGTCGAGGTAGAAGCGGTCTTCTGATCGGGCTGAATAGGAGGAGGTTTGCAAATGTCCTCGCCAAATGTTCGCAGCGAGAGAATACTAATTTCAAAAAGTCAGCATGTGCTCTTGCATCAAATCGGAAGCAAATAATTCACCTCTTCTCTCGCTTATCGATCATCAGGCTCAAACTCATCTTGGCCTTCCAGATAGGAAGATACATCGGCAATTTGAGTTCACCGCCATCACTGTTTCCAGCGTTAAACTTGACAACAGCCGCGCCCATCTCGCGTTTCTCCATCTCCTCTTTCCATTCACTCCTTTTGAACTTTTCGAGAGCAGGATAATGGTCTTCAAGTAAGGTACGAAGCTCGGAGAGGGTACCTTCGATGAGGACACCGTCGCCGAGGTGAGGGAGGAGCTCGAGGATACCGTCGATGGGGGGACGCCACTTGCAGATCAGCTCAGAGTTTTTGGATGTGGCCGAATCTTGACGAGTAAAGGATTTGATACCGGCGGAGATGAGGCGCATACGAGTGTAGTCATTGTTAAGGATGATTTGCTGAATAATGGTTAGCTTGCAAGACTTGAACTGAATATGCAGCATACCTTGACAATATCATTGGTAAGGTACATGGTTCGAAGGGGGTCTCCGTACTCGTTCCTAACCAACAAGTTGTTTTTAGGGAAGGTGTCCTTGAACTGGAACTTTTCGCTGAAAACATCTGTCAGCTTGACTTTATCAACGAAAACGTGCAACTTACATGATGGCCTTGACTTCTGCATGAGAAGGGTCGACATAAGAGTATGGATCCTCCTTGAAAGAGTTATCCCTCTTCTCTTTCTTGGTTGTCACTGGCTTTTCCGCCTTAACTTCACCTTCAGCAGCCACAGGGGCAGCTTCAGCCTCAGCAGACCCGGCAGGCGCGGGCGACTTTTCCCTCGCTCGCTTAATCTCCGCCTCTCCCTCCACAGGACTCGCTTGCCTCTTGAGCGATGAAGTTTGAGAGGCACCAGCTCGTTCAAGAACGGCGACAAAGAAACCGCCAGTGTCTTGGTCGTGGGGTAATAATCTCATGCTGCTTTTATCAGTGACGAGCCTAGATTTTTCTGCATAACAAACGCACCATCTGTTGAGGTTGAGATTCTCCACATTTTCGGGCGCCCACAAGCTGCTCGGCAAGCCCTTACCCTTCTCGCCCTTCTCCTTCTCCTTGCCCTCATCCACAGCCTTCCTGTATTCATCAAATGTTTCGTACCAGTGAATCTCTCCATCCTTACCTTCCTGGGTCGCAACTTTCCACTTGTCCATTCCTGGCCTCCTCTTCAATTCGGGCAACTCTGATGAGACGTCTATGAGAGAGAATTGGGTGTGTTTAAGTAGTGCGGCAGCAATGACGGATTCGTCTTCGGAGGGATTGAGGGAGCAGGTAGAGTAAACCAATCGACCCCCGGGCTTGAGCATGTTCATAGCACGTTCGAGGATACGAAGCTGAAGAGAGTGAAGGGAATTTCCGTCGGCGACACCCCATTTGGCCCAGATTTCAATATTCTTACGGAGAGTACCGTCACCGCTACAGGGGACATCGGCAAGAATCCGGTCAAATTGGAGGTTCTTCCCCTCTTCCAGCTTGATAGCGGGGAACATGGAAGCGTCAAAATTGGTAACCATCAATCCTTTGCTCGGCATTCTACCAGTTTGATGGACAAGCATGTGGGTACGCTTGTAGTCGGAATCATTAGCAATAAGAAGGCCTGTAGAGGAAGTGTGATGCGGGTTGAGAGCTTCAATGATTTGGGCAGTCTTAGAACCAGGGGCGGCACACATGTCGAGACAATGGTGGTGGGGCTGAACGTCGAGGAACAAAGGGGGAATCATAGAAACCGCCTCCTGCCTGCTAAGGTTTCCAACCTCGGTTTCTCCAACCAAAAACCTTTGAAAGTTCTTGAAAGGCTCCGTCTTTCTCACAACACGCTTTGGAGCGTTGACTTGCCATGCGAGCTGACCGGGATACCAAGCAAGTTGAGTTGGAGGGTTGTACTTTTTGCCTTCAAACTCGACATTCTGCATGTTGGGAACATAGGTGTCCTTGATGATGTCGTTGATAGTCTCGGCGTGGGCTCGGGAGCCTGTAACTCGGAAAGTTAAGGGAAGTTCTTGTTTGAGGCTGGACATGAACTCGGGCCATTCTTCGGGGGTCATAATGTTTTGCTCCTGTGTCAAGAGTCAGTGCATATAAATACTCAAAAATGAATTTGGATCACCTTGTAATACGCCTCGAACGCCTCGTTCTTGTAGTCGGCAGGGCTGAACACCTTCCATTCGCCGGCTCCGTTGTCTCGAGTTTGAGGAGCTCGTCCACCGCCTCGCTGTATTGTATTAGTGGAGCTCTTCAAAAGTCTAGTTTGCACTCACGCCACCGTGCTTCTTTCCTCGGGGTCTACCCATTTTGATTCTATTTCGGATTCGATGTGTTATGTGATAAATAAGCAGGCTCGTATCTACTTTGAAACGAAGTGGACGCCGAGAAACAAAATATTGGGGCCTAGTCACGTGACGTATAATATTTCGATCAAGTATTGTAATTAGAAATTAAACCATTACAAAAGTGCTGCGTGGGACCCGGAGCTCGATCAATTAGCCTGGTCTGCACAGCGTGGATTATGAAATGTGGCGATATGATTCATGCCGACGATTTGTAAGTTATTAGATGGAACAAAATAGTAGGCCTGTTATGAGTGAGTGTGGTGGAGGCTTTTTGATACGAGTTTGTTAAAAATGTAAGGCGTAACTAACAAGAGTGAACGGTTAATAATAAAGAAAAGATTCAGTGGGAGCGCCCGTGAGGGAATTATGTCATAGGTTATTTATTCGGCAAGTCAAGCGGCAAGAATGGGCTTTTCTGGACGCCTCCACTTTTATTTTCCTGCTCAAGAACATTTTCGTTGTCGGTAAGAGCACGAGCAAGACGTCAGAGATCGATGTTGGTCGTGCATAGAGCGAGCTACGGGTGCCATACGTATATTTTTTTGATAGATGCATCTCATATCTGGTTCACACTCTTCATTTCTTTCACTCATCATCCCCGTCGCCTACACTTTTACCCCAATAACACTCACCATTTACTTGACCAAAACAGCTCGATCGACCATCGTTGGAAAGAGGGCGACAGATCCAGGAACCGAAAGAGATTTGCAGAAAAGGTAATCGCAGCGGGGTGAGCGTTAGCCAGTCTACGGTGAGTTGGGCATATCTTTCTTCCCTCTTGTCTAGCTCCCCTCCCCCCTCCCCCCTTCCCCCTCCCCTCGCTCTCCTCCACCCAACAAAAACATCCCATACTTGCGGCTTTCTATGCCGGTCGAGCGTTGCCCGGCGATGTCCGCCTTCTCTTCTCGGCCCAATTAAGGTCCAGACTCTTAAGCGCGTCACTGCGAGAGACGGACCTCATTTTCTCTTTTTTTTTGGCAGCTGCGGCTAACGCAGACTAACTGCGAACTATCATTTCTCGTTACACCACTACGCGCCCTTACGAGATGCATCTCTTTTCGCCTCACTATACCCTCGCTGCGGCTACGCTGCGCTGTACGCTGACTGGGAAGACTGCAGCATTTGTACAGCTTTTTCTTTTGAAAAATCGCATATAGCCTGCAAGTGGCAAGCAGATCTCGTCCCCTCGGTCCCATTACTATAGTCTCATCTAGCTCAACTCCACGACATCAGCACCTGGTAGAGTAGATCATGAAACCCTCCACCAAACTTCACATCCCAATCAGCGAAAAAACCTCCCCATTCTTCTCATCCCCTTACCCATCCCACCAACCATCTTCTTCCCAACTATCACCTATTCCTGGCAGCTCGTCATCTTCTGCGGCTTTCACCAACTCTCGTTCACCTCTTTTGCCACCATCTCCCAAGGTTCTTGAAAGTGCATATCCCTTTCCGGCGATGACACACACTAGTGCCTGTGGGCGATGGGCGCGGGTGAGAATGGCGTTGAGGCAAGGCGTTGTTCCGCAAGGTGTGCTGAGGAGGATGTTGATGCTATTTATGGTCCTTGGTTTAACGGTGCTGGCGTTGCATCGAAGTGGAACTGCTGTATGTTTTACTCCTTGGAATTTCCATTTCACATGAAAGAAGCTTACGGGAGAACAATAATTAGCTTCAACTTGCGGAAAAGTACAACCCTGCTTCTACCCATACAGAATCCCACGTCCCTTATGTACCTCCTACGTCAAGCCCACACGGTGTTCGCGAGATTGACATCTCCTCTGAACCTCTTCCCCTCGAAGCTACTCTGCGCGAACGACTTGACGCATGGAAGAATGCCCCCGGTGGTCGGGGCGAGGTTGAAGGCGAAGTCGAGTCGGGCGGATTCATGGCTTGGAACCTCGAACAATGCTCTACCATTTCGGAACAACACAACACACACATGATTCAGCATTCCGCGAATACGTGGGCGTCATTGAACCGGACGCTGCTGCACAAGTATAGGATGGAGCTTATAGATCATATGGAAGGAGTGTTGAAAAGGAGAGAACACGAGAAATACGGGGAGGGGAGGGGGATTGTAACGGTTGCGGGCAATGCGGATACGTTGCAGAGAGTCAAGTGGAGTCTGCAAATGTTGAGGAGTTATGGAAGCGAGTTGCCTGTTGAAATTGTAAGTGCTCTCTTTTTTCCATAAGTGGTTTTTTTTTTTTTTTTTTGGCACAAGCAGCTGACACTCTACTCTTGGTACGCCCTTGCAGTATCACTTTCCGTCCGAATCCCCACCCGCCGATGACCCGATCCGTACCGAATTAGCCGAGTTGGGTGCCCGCCTCGTCGAAGCCAAGGGCCAAACCAGAGACAAGGGCAAGAACAAGTCATACCACCTCAAAGCTCTCGCTGTCGTCCAGTGCCCATGGCAAGAAGTTCTCTACATCGATTCCGACTCGATCCCAACTCGGGACCCTTCATACATGTTTGATGCGCCGAATTACAAGAGATTGGGGATATGGGCCACCCCGGATTATTGGAAGACGTCGGCGAACAATCCAATTTGGGCGATTATGGGGGTAAAATGTAGGAATGAGTGGGAGATGGAGACGGGGCAGGTGTTTATAGATAAGAAAAGGCATTTGGATGTGTTTTTGTTGGTGCAATATATGCTTGAGAATCATCATTTTGTGAGTGTTTTTCCTTTTTTTTTTCGTCTGTTTGATGATATACGAAGACCGAGCCGAGCTGATAAAAAACGACGAAAAGTGGTTTGCATTTTCCGACGGCGACAAGGATACCTTTCGCTGGGCTCTCCTCGCTCTTCGGAAACGATGGGCCGTTCCCGGCCGCTGGGTGGGTGCTGCAGCTCTTCCTTCCGGTACAGCTTCTGGCGATTTCTGCGCGCACACCATGCTCCAACACGATTCATGGGGCGAGCCCCTCTTTGTGCACTATAACCTCCTCAAACAAATACCCTCTGGTGTCGGTCGGGGCTACTCGTGGGGCCGGACAAAGCAGTTGCCGCTCTTCAACACTTGGCCTGCGACCCCCTCCACGGCGAGATTGGGTGAACCGGAGAGGAGACCGGATGATGGGGATAAGAGAGGATTAGGGGATGTCGATTGTGATATGTTGGCGGATGCTGGGGAAGATGGGAGAGCGAGAGGAGAGGCAAAGGAGATGGTGATGAGGAGGGCGGCGAGAGAGAGAGGGGTGAAAGTCAAGTATCATGGAGGGGTGGTCTCCGCTCTGTGGTAAGTTTCTCATTTTGATTCATTGATTACGTTCGGCATTCAGCGCAGGGCCAGGCACTGCGGTCTGGGATGATTGAATCTTTTAGCTGACAGGAGATTTATAGTATCGATTTGGAGTATATCGACCCAAGGCCGAAAGAGCGACAAGAAGAAGATGCCGCTCGACGTGCTGCCCTTTCCGCCTCTGCCTCACTCTCCGACTCCCTTCCCGAATCCACTTCTGCTGACGGTGATGGAACCGATGATACATCTGCATCGGAAGAATGGGTGGGTGTCGTCGAACCGGACTGGAGTCAGTCGCCGATCGAGATTGTACATTGGAGGGATGACGAGCATTTGAAAAGTTTTGAAAAGACGATATATGATTTTGGGTTCAAGCCCTCCGGAAAGGGGTTCTAATGAGGTTCTTGGAACTTGGGCCTGTTTTCAGACCGTATGAAACATAGTACGAGAAGAAAAAGGATGAGGAAAGAGAAATGACTGAGTGAAGGGGCTCAGTCGGATCTTGGTTCTATATTGATCGATTTGGTGGAAGGGAAGACGCAGATGAACGAGCGTAGGTGTTTAGTCATCTTTTTTGTATCTTCTTCCCCTGGCATGTAGAGTAATAGATTGTTTGACGAATGAGATGTTTGTGAATGCTAAACGCACGATTTGAGACAAATAGGACAGGTATTACGACATGCAAAATATAAGAATTATTGATAGAAACATGATGCTCGACGGGATGATGTTTTGTACAATGAGTAGTGTACAAAGCGCTTTACTTAGTCGCTGTCGGTTACAATGACTGCCCTTTGCTTCCTGTTTCCATTGGCTCCTTGTTCCCCCGCTCTTCCAGTAGCAGTACCAGAACCGGAGCCAGAACCGGCGTTAAGCACCTTCCAACCTCCTTCATCCTTCCATCTGTCACCAATCATCTCATCCCAATCATCCTTCGGCTCACCATCTTCCTCCATCTCATCGCCATCACCATTCCAATCATTACCATCCCTGCCATGCTGTTGATCCGCCTCTTGATCGATGTCACCGTCGGAGTACAGGCCGTCGTAGACGTCGGTAGGGTATTCATATTCTTCTTCTCTGTTTTCATCTTGTTGAGTTTGAGTTTTGGCCTTTTTGGCATTGCCGGGTTTCGTTCCGCCAATGCCTGCAAAGTCCATCTTCCCCCCAAGCTTTGTACCGCCACTACCACCTGCTTGATCAAACTCATCGTTCTCCTCTCCCTTCTTCCTTTTCACAGTGACCTTACTTGAACCCTTCCCGGGCGCTTTCTTTTCCTTTCCCTGAGGGACCGCAAACGTACATTCTACCCTCACTCCTCTTCCTGCTTCGACCTCTTCCCTCTCCAAACGGGTGAGACGGACAGCGGTCGGGGATGGAATGACGTAGACGTTGACTGAGAACGCGGTAGCGTGGTAAGAGTCTTGGAGGTAGCCGATGAGAAGGAGATGAGTGATCAGAACTTCGACATCCTGTATTTGATTAAAAGTGAGCTACACAGATTCGCGATTTGAAAAAGAGGACATACATCGGCGCTCATCGCTACTTTTCCTCCAAACTCCTCAATATCAAGATACCCCTTTTCCCCTGTACTTTTTTGCTTTTTCCCCTTCTTTCCCTCTCCGCCACCGACTACTCCGAAGCTACCTCCACCTAGCCCTCTCGCCAAGCTCGCAAGGTTTGGCAACGTCACTCTTCCATTTTGCTTGGCGATTACTTGTGCTATACGAAGAATCTTCCATGATTCGAGGGTGACGTCGCGGGTAGAGATGGAAGTGGGGGGTCGAAGACAGTTGTCGCATATCTCGCAAGGCGAGGTGGAAGTAGAGGTGGAGTCGGAGGAAGAGAAGGAGGTAGGATTGTCCCATGAGGCAGCGGAGAGATGTGCAGAGGCGGAAAAGTACTTTATATATTTGATCAGCATCTCTTTTTTTCTCCTTCAGTTTTGAAAAGCAGGACGACCAACCTTGGCAAAAGCCACTTTTCGACAAGTTCTCAGGTCCTGCGCAAACTTCAGCATTTCATGCACTGTCTCCTTCGTTAGCCAAATGTATACATATGAAAGAAAGTGACCACCGATTCGATTCACTCACACTTTCCGGTACCATCTACATCCGTATAGATCAGTCCAGCCAACCGTGTCGCATCCTGTCCACGATAGAATAGCACACAGTCAGAGTCTTTTCCGTCTCGTCCTGCTCGTCCCGTTTCTTGATAATATCCTTCGAGTGATTTAGACATCTTCAGACTGGGTTAGCTATACGATGTGAAAAAAAGAGTAGCCATTCGGAGGGAGTCCGCTCACAGAATGGTCTACGAGCCGGACGTTAGTGCAATATACGGGTTATACTTGTACTGAAGGGGAAGACTCACGGATGACATATCTCACGTCGCCTTTATCAATACCTAAACCAAACGCGATTGTAGCGCAGATGCAGCTATAATGTCGCATGAGTTATGAACTCTAAGAGCGCTGCACAGTGATGACTACAGTGACGATTACAACTCACTTGACTTTTCCTTCGCGCCATCTAACATGGATTGTTTCTTTCTCGTTATCGTCTATTCCTGCATGGTACACGCCTGTCTATATTGTGACGTTAAATTGCGATCATTTTCTAGACCAGAAGGAAGAAATCAGCGGGGCGGAGGTGACTTACTCTGATAGTACCATTTGACCACTCCCTCAGTTCTTCTGCAACTGTTTCCGCGTCCTAGCAGATAGATTTATTAGCCCTCACCCCTCTTGAATTGGTAATGGTGGTCAAACCATGGGATAAGCCAAAGACATACCTTTTTACTAAGACAATACACGATCCCGCTCTCTCCACTACAGTCTAGTCAGCTCCGTTTTGCTTTGTCCTTTCGGGTTCATTGAGAGAAGATGGCGGCTGCGAAGCAGAGTGACGCACGGGTGTTTTTCCTGTATCCATTTGCCCATCTCTGCAATGGCCGTTTTCGCATTTGACGCTTTAGGAAGGACTTTGTAATGAAGGTTGGGGCGGAAGAGGGGGGAAGAGAAGAATACAGTGCCAGTCGTCTTCGAGCCTAAAAAGGATCGTGAAAGGAATACTTAGTGATTTGAGCGGAGGAAAGAGAAACAATGGACATACTACGTCCGTCTGTTATGGGTCCGAGACGTAGTATTTTGAGAAGGTCGGGTAACGTTTTTGAGCTGAGGGTTGCCGTCTATACAATCGATACGTCAATTACTGCAATTTAAAGTTATGCTTTATGTAACTTAACTTACAACAGCTTGTATAGGAACTCGCGGAAAAAGGGTTTTCAACATCGACAGCTTTTTGTAATCTGGCCGGAAGTCTGCCATTACGATGTCAGCCATCCTTTCAGGTTAGATGTTGTCTGCAAGTAGGCTGACCATGTCCAAGTTGGCTGCAACAGTGTGCCTCGTCTTATAATGTCAATCAGTCATGTTTGCCTATTCCAGTCAGAGCTTACCAATGACGAAACGTCCTAAGATTGAATCATCGGTCAAGACTCCAGTAATAGAACTTTCGAGAAACTCACTTAATCGGCCTGATTGGTTCATCTTTTCTAGCACGGATATGAATCTTTTTGATTTTGATACCTTCTCGGGCTACAAGACTCAGATATCAGTGCGATGCGATCGTAGATAGGAGATTGATCTGCTTACAGTGACATAACAAAGCTGTCAACAGCATGGTAAGCAGACGAAATGCCACTGAATACGATCAAAAGACATACTCGTATTTCCTTTTCACCATGAGACGGCCCATCTCTCAATCGTGTATAAATCTCATTCTGCTCTTGAGTACTTGTACTACCGGTCAACATCTTACATGGATCAGTTTTATAATAGATTGGATTCCACACTACACTTACCACGCACTCTATTCCAATCTCTTTCAACGCTCTGACCTGATCCCATATTAACGCCAAAAGTGGGCTGACCACCACCGTCAGACCTCTACCCATCACCGCCGGTAACTGATAGGTCAGACTCTTTCCTCCTCCGGTCGGCATCACACAGACGATATCTCGATCATCTACAGCAGCGTTGATCACACCTTCCTGGCATAGCCTGAACTTGTTGAGGCTGAAAGTGTTTCTAAGTGTCGCAGCGATAGCGGAAGAGAAGGGAAAATGTGGCGATTGGTAATCGATTGCGTTGGCAGCAGTGAATGATAGGCTGTTCGATGTGTACGAATTTCGAGGTCTTGAGGATAACTGGGACTCCAGTGCACGACGTTCGGCGGTGAGAGATGCATGTAGAGCCTGCAGAGGCTCAAGCTGAGCAACAACTTCGGCAATCTAGATTCTGTGTTAGCCATATACTACTCGCTCTTACCAAAACTTGCGGCCAGACCCACCTCAGTATCTAGCTTTGCGAGGGTCGTCTTGAGAGCATCTCTTGCGTCTAAGTCCAAATCTCCACCCTTCTCCCCTTTTACAAACTCCTCACTTATCCTCTCTTTGCTTTTTCTGCTCTGGTTCGCAGATGTTTCTTTACGAGGAAAGAAATCATCGGCGTCGCTGTCGTCGCTGACAACGATGGGTGTAGTGGAGCTGGATGGCATAGATCCGCGTCCCGATTTCTTGCTGACTGATTACAGATGCGAGAAAGCCGATATTTGGTACAGCTGGATTTCGATTGTTCCGTCTGCTCTAGGCCGAGACATAAGTTACGTAAATATTCCATCCGTCAATAAATACATTATTTGAAGAAGAATTGACGCGTTATTACGTAGTAACGTAGTAATCTGATCAGTTTTCCAGAACGAAGATCAATCACGCACACCACGCGCGCGAGAAACGATGCCCAGCAGCAGTCAGAGCCAGGTGTGCTACAGTAAATCATGGCCTACTAGCCCCAATCATTGTCAGTTGACAGAGCCTCTACAAATGATCTTGACTTCTCGTTTGTTGCATCACCTTTCCGGCCGGATACTTTTCTCTTCTTTTGCTTATTTGTTCCGATCCACCACTCGTCCATCCCGTCTTACATCAGATTGTTCATTTCTTCTACTCTCGAACACTGCCGATATATTCACAGCTGTCAAGATCTACTCCTCTCGTCTTCTCACACACTTCACACTGCCAAGTATTCCTCTCTACTAATAGCTTCCGAAAGACCTGAGGAGAATACTTGCCTGCTTGGCTATCTACAAACTTACTATCAATTCTCAAATCCTCGATGCCGATCGTAGGTAAGTTGGCAAAAGCTGAAGCTAAACAAGCTCGTAATTACATTGGGCTAGGGGCTGTACACACTCAGAGTGTATGTAGTTTTGGATTAGCCCTCCACCTACTTTATTCACCACTTTCAAAATGAGCCGAAAAATGTCTTGGCAATTCCAATAGCACCACAACCACTGACCCTTTAAAACTGTGAGTAATGAAGACGTGAAGGGTGGAGTGTGGAGGCATTAAAAAAGGACGAGTGATGGAGGAATAAATGAGACCTTAAAGAGAAAAGCGCAGTTCTGATATTTCATTCCGGCCACCAATCGCAATAGGGTTAGAAGATGTGGTTTACCGGTATGTCCCTCTACTCATCTATCCTCAGCTAAACAATTATCGAAGCCAAAAATTAATAGCGGGCAAGTGTCTACGACGAGCCCAGCTGCCCAGCTCTAGTGACTAGTGTATGGGTGGTGTACGAGGTACGATAAGAAAAACCCTGGGATTCCAGGTCTTTCGAGTAGCTATTAGTGAACAACAAGATGATCGATTAGGTACCGATTAAGCATGCATTGAATCGGGAATGGTACTACTTCAAGGAGAAGGGCGAAAAGGTTATTAAAAAGGGAAAAAAGCGAAAGAAGACAAAATTCGGATGCCGGTAGTCAGGGACGATGTATGTGGGCTTATCTGATTATTTCGGACGGTTATTAAATAGTCAGGTGAAAGAAAGGAACGAAGAAGACGAAAGACATGAGGACCCTGAGCCGGTTCTTGTATGTTCCGGTTACAAACGGCGCTAAACTCTTTCTATTGGGCGGCTAGTCAATAAATAGCGAAATCAAAAATGATTAGAATATCTGATCGCCCTTTAATAGCGGTGATCTGAAGGTCGTAACGGCATGAGACTTACTGTCCGGCCGATTAAGATGTAATCGGGAGTTCCCATCGCCTTGGCTCTTTCCGCTTGTCTATATTAATTCGTCTTGAGTTTTCTACTTCAGCCTGAAAGACTTTTTTAAATAGTCAACCCGAAAGCTCTCTTCAAACGTCTGTTTCGAACAACAGCAAACAGGTGAGGACAGCCATAGGATGGCGAGCAATCACAACATGGCTGATCAGCAATCGTTGAAAGGGACGAGCAGAGCTTGACTGTAACGGGGACAAGCAATTTGGGACTGGAATGAAAGGTTGGTCAGCATGAGGAAGAAAAGCAAGGAGCGCAGTCTAAACTCAGCTTTCTAACCGTGAAAAGCAACTCTCGAACATGCCCCCAAAACGTCCAGCTCCATCACGTTCCCACGCGCCAAATAAATTCCCTCGCCAAGCAAGTTTCCCCGCGGCTACTAGATCTAGGGCGATAAAAGAAATTTCAGGACAGTCGGAAGAGGAGGATGATATAAATGAGGAAATGAAAGCAAAGCTAGCCAGAAAAGAGGCAAGGGTAAGTCTTACTTCCATGTCTTCTCAAGAGTGATGTTCTCCGGGTATGCGAAGGGGAATACATAGGGTTCTTCCTATCGCTTTGTGGACATGGTTTAGTGAAGAGGTCGAGATAGGACTATTGTTGAAATGGCCGTTCATGGGATTGGCCCCTCAACTCCTGAGACAATTCCAACCTCTCTTATTACTTCTCCCGATGCCTGACATTCTTCGGCCTTCACTTCTCTCTTTTCATCTCCCCTTTTGCAATTGGTAAAAGCTTTAACGCTAATTCTCCAATAGACAATACGGAACCGAGAGTCAGCCCAAAGATCTCGCAACCAACGTAAAGCCCATCTCGCTTGGCTAGAGAGCAGGGTCCTCGAGCTAGAGGCAGAAAATCAAGCTCTCAGAGGTGTGCCGTCCGATGCGGAACCCAAAGCCAAAGAAGGAAGTACAGTAGAGGTGACTGAGAGAAGTGTGTCCAGGTAAGTCACTTTTGCTGAAGTATTTCACGCTTGCTATTTCTGATAAATACCCTGGCTGGTCCTGTAATTGTGTAGTGCACTGATGGCGTCATTTTCAACATTGACGACTTCTGCTTCAGAATCAGCATCATCTTCCGTTCATCCAAATCCCACGTCCGCCGCCGCCTTCACCTGGACAAAGCGTTCTTTCCATCCAAATCCCTCTCATTCTCGCACTCGCACCCACTCGCGAGAAGTCTCTCCTGCTCAAAGCGTACTTTCGCTAGCAACGGATCTTGGGCTCCCCACTGAACTTGTCAATGGCGGTGCGGGCGTCCGATTGGCAAGCGTGACGCCGCCGAGTAAAGGGATGTTGTCAGAGATGGGCGTGGATGACGACGATGATGATAATGGAGCAGCACATAAGGATAGGATACGGGTTGGGAATTTTTTCCGCACTCATGTCGGCCGCATCCCGCCAAGCTCCAATTCTTTTAGCGAGGAAGAATTTCAGCTCAAGGAGGAGAACGCACTTCTCCGTGAAAGGGTTGGCTTGCTTGAAAACCTAGTCAAGCAAGTTGTCATACTTTTCAACCTTAGTCCCCACTCGGCACCGTTATGTATACCTGTATCCATGCCCAGTATGTCGACACCTGTACCTGCGCCGTTGTCTATGCTTTTAGGCACGCCTCTTCCTACTCCCCGGTTTTCACTTTCTCAATTGTCAGTACCCATGCAAACCCCAGGTCTAAATTCCACGTCGATATCGATCCCAACACCTACACTACCGTATTCTACATCGGACGGTGGGATGCAAGAAGCGAGAACTGAGGGTGGGATAGCGACGAATAGAACAGCAGTAGAGAACTTTTGGGCTCAAGGATCGACACATCTCGGCCACCAGCCTGATTCTGGAACGCCACGCGCCCAGCCTTCTCACTCGCTTCAGTTGTACACTTCTGACGGTCGTACTAAACGCTCGGTACATCCATCACATCTACCATCACCACGTCCTCCTCTGTCCTCTCAAGTTGAACAACACACTAGTCAAATGGAACAGATGGAGCAGAGGCGAGAGTGTGCTCACCTAGGGTATGTGAGTTCGACCACCGGTGCGACAGTGACGAGTGCCGGTTTGGAAGCTACGCATTTGCCACAATTTCCCCCCCCCCGAGTTGAAAATTCCTGCAATCCGTTCCGACTCAAGCTCCAATAATAACTCGGATACAAATCTCAACCCCTGATCCTACTCCAACTTTAACGCCGGTTTGCCGCTGAACTTCAATATGCATGCGGACGCCAATGCGACTACTCTTCAACAATTTCATTCTGATACGGAGCAAAATGGAGAGAGTGCGAGCTTTGTATCTCTGTCTCAAGGTCCCATGACGTCTCCATTCGAGATTTCATCTGCCATGCCAACAACTCCATTTCGATGTACATCCATATCCGCATCTTTATCGAATTCTACTGCCACCTCTACTCCTTTATCGACTTCTCCTTTTTCAGACCCACTTCCTACCTCAACCTGTTACAAGGACGAGATACAGGCCAAGCAAACCCCCGTCGCTTGCCACTCAGCAGTAGTGGCGACTTCATGTCCCATCTCTTTCGCTTCACTCTCATTCGCACCGGCAGATCCGCAAGCGCATGTGAGAATGAGGAGGTGGCATGAGGCCCTGCAGCGGGCGAGGGGGGTTTAGTGCTTAGTCGGGGGATGGGGGAGACAGAAGGTTTGGTAGAAGAGAAAGAAACAAGTAAAACCAATGAGAAGATCATGGCAACCTCCATTTCATCCTATTCAATCTCGGCCTCGTCTCAGCCTCATCCGTCACAAACTCCTCTCAACCAGCTCATCACCACTGTTATTAACGTCGAGACCGCATCCAATGTCAATGGCAATTTACCTTCGTTTCCTCTTCCGGATGAAGGCTCAGCTTGGGATCAAGCGATGGAGCGGTTTACTGATCGGATAGAAGGAGGAGTAGACATGATGGAAGATGACTTGGCCGGGGTTATAGATGGTTGGAGGGTTGGAGACGGGATCGTTGTTTGAGCGATAGTTTCGGCGAAGCGGAGGTGTGCTGCGCTCTTGAAGTGAAAACCTAATTATGATTTTTGTCTGGCCGACTACAGCTGTTCATCATCTCAGGGGTTCATTCGAAAGATGGACTCAGACGAAGTATCCTTTCTACATTACATCGCATCACATCAGATCGATCAGTCACCCAACTATTCATTATCACCCCACTCAATCCTCTCAAACACCAATCTCGGTCAATGCTCAAAAAAAACCCGGGAACGAAAGACAAGTGAAAAAAGAAGAAAAGGAAGAGGACTTCATTTGACTCCGCATCCCCTCCGTGCCCGCTCGCTGAAAGGCTTGAGCCGTATGGGGGATTCAGACGCGTGAACGTGGGTGTCTCTGCCTCTTTTCTACTTTTACCTTGGACCTTTAGAACAGTTTCGTTGGATTTGGCAATAGAGAAGGTGGGGTTTTTTGGAGAGAAAATGGTTATTGGAGGACTACTGGGTTTTGTAAAAAGGCGATGGAACAGTGTGAAGATGTAGGGCCAATGATAACTGAGTAAGATTGGGGGACGGGTCATTGATGAGTGTTAGAATGAGGTGTTGGGATATAGAAGATAGAATTTAGAATTTAGACAGGTATGACATCGTGATAAACAATGTACGTTCAAAATATATTTGTCTGAGAATTTGTGGCTTTACTTGCTCAATGCTCTTGTCATTCGAGTTAATGACCTCTATGTGATCCAATTTAAGGCTACCTGACAGATTGTAAGAACATAGAGGGAGGAGGGTAAGAGAAAGACAGGGAGGCAGACGAGAAGGTCCGATTCTGACTTCATGGTGGCTCTTCAGTTAGACCTCGGATGAAGCTAAGTGTAATGTCAAAATTTAAGATGTGTAAGCCCCATTGGACGGGCAAAAAGAGAAAATGTATATGACACTAAGTAGACTCTAGCAGATGACAGCATACCATCTACTATTCTTCCTTCACTTTGCTGTCTGCTTACTCCTCCACTCCAGTCTACTCTAAACTCCTATAAACTCCTATTGGCACAGGTTCTGAAACGCCTTAGAAAGAGAATAGTGAACCGACGACAGACAAAAGTTGCCGGAAGGTTTACGGAGGATCATCCATCAGGTTATCTGCTACGCCTCGCCCCCTTCTTAGGGAGGCCTACTATGAAGGTCACTTAGTTCCAAAAGAATGACGGAGTTAGTCTAACTGCTCATCATTTAGATAGATGACTAACGATAGATGACTAACCCTACATTATTTTTTCTCTTTTATAGCTTTCAGGTCTTTCCTCATCACTATCTTGTACACTGCTCTCTGAGACTGTTTGTACGAAGGTGCTGAGGGGGTACCAGTTTCACAAAAAAACAACCTTTTGAGACCCTTGACTGTCCCTGCCCGTTTCTTTACTGCTTTATTGGCCCTCTTCTCTCTCCAGATGGCCCTGATGAGTTCAACACAGTTTCCTGAAGCCCATTTCCCATCACTATATTCATTTTCATTTAACAGTTGATAATTCGCTGCCTAAACGCTTCCTTCATCTTCCTCCGTCTACTCATTTCATTCATTTTTCATCTCATAAATCGTCCGCTAGTTAGCAATACGGTACTGCAGTACATGAACGGAAGCACAAAGGTTCGCATGATAAGGACCGATCCTCATACCGTATGGCAAAAAAAGCAATCATGACAGCTTCTTACTGTTGTCGGCTTTTTTCCATGTGTTCTCTGGCAAATGGTGATGGACAAATAAATCAGTTTGAGAGCTTTGATAGCAAAACCAAAACAGTAGTAGAAATCTTACCGGGCAGTTTGGAAGGTTTCTGTGGACTTTGATGAAGTGCTAATCAGCTAATGGTTCAAAAAGATAGGAAGAAAGGGGGAGGGGATTGAGTAATCCATGTTGGACTTACAAGTTCACTACCACTCCTCGAAAGGCCTGAAGTGGCACCGCCCGATACTAGGCTATCAATAGTGTTGCTGGACTGCGACGGAGTTAGTCGGCTGGATTGGCCTTGCACAGAAGAATCGGGAGACCACGCAGATCGTTCAGGAGGGGAACAGGCTCCATGAGAAAGGTTAGGGGAGGGCCGGTATGAGGCCTGGGCAGGACGATTCTGGCCATCTGTGTGACGAAGAGGAGGCATGATAGGATGATTATGGAGATAGAAGGCGATCTCGCGACTGTTGTCACTTATCGCGCTGCTAAGGCCACTCTGCACACTTGGAGAAGAAAGGGGGCCTTGAGATGCATCTGGCGGGTTAGCAGTATAATTGGAAGTCAACTCAAAGCCAGTACTAGACGTCACATTGAAAGGATGAGAGATCGTCTGTCCCCTTATGGAGAAGTCGTTAGTAGATCTAGAGTTCGTTGAGGTATTACTCGGGGTAGAACCTGAATTGAAGCCAGTGGTAGACGTCACGCTGACCGGTGCAGAGATGGTTTGCTTTATGTCGTTCCGCGAAGGCATTGTCGTAGTAGATTGGTTTGCGATAAGTGCGCTGGGTAAGATTGAATTGGAACAAAAAGGGGAAGTTGGGAGAGCAGATTAAGTTCTGAAGAAATGGCCACATTTTATATGGTATCTTCCCCATCATCTTTCAAAATATGCCTGGGCAACTCAAGCAGTACTCACTCTTTTCTCCTATAGGATGGCTTTCCTCATGAGACTTTTGAGGTCCCCCATTGAGCGCGAGCGACCTTGGCAAAAAAATGGAGTGAAAAGGAACAGAAATGTACGTAGTACGTAAAGGAAAGCTCCGCTGACATGATCCCGTGACATACATCCTGGCATCAAAATCTTCAGCTCCCTTCTCATTGGTGTCTTCCAAGTCGTTGCCTTCCCTGCTAGGTTCGATCGCCCCAAAATTCCCCGCTCAGTTAGAGGAGGTTATAAAAGAAGCAGGCATCGCTATAGTGAAATTCGAATCCAGAATCCAGCGGCTGTTAGCGATTTGTTCTGGGGATAAAAGGAGAAAAAGATTAAACTGGGGATCGGACGGAAGCGAAACGGTTTTGCCCCCCTCCCAAAAATAAAAAAAGATATTGGAGTAACTTGGCTCATCGACTGACATAGCAGCGAGAAACGATAAGCCGCAGGTATGACGGAGGAAAAAGTCGAATCAACTTTCAAATTCAGCTTCAAACTGCGATAACAGTTGAAGCTTTCTTCGTTACTCTCTTTCTGGGCGGTGAAGGATCTTGGCGATGATTTTCTTTACACTCTTCTCTCGCAATTTCCCGCCATCATCTCATTCTGCTGCCCATTGTTACTCCTCGCGCCTTGGCTTCGACGACACCCTATGCTGACTGTTTGCGGTCATTGTGGTACGCGATAAAGGCCGGGGGCCGGATGAAAGGAGAGGAGGGAGGAAGGAGGAAGGTCTAATCGTTAATCGCTAATTTCTTTTCAAATGGCGGAACCATCCTTTCAATTTTCTCATATACATACTTTAAAAAGGCACTTTATTATACAGCGACTTGCCAAATTCCCTTTAACCCTCATAATTGCGTCATGCTGCAAATCTAACACTTATTGTCCAAAGAATGATTGGAGAAGCAGAGACGGTGCGGAGGATGATGAGCGACCTGAAGGCAATTGTTAAATGATGATTGAGGACTGGTACGGATGCTCAGCTTCCTTTCTAACCAAAGTCAGATACATGATGGGGCTTACCTGGTACGGATGCTCAGCTTCCTATCTAACCAAAGTCAGATGAGGAAAGCCATCTAGTACCAAGCTACTATGGACTTATATATCTATCTACGCTCGCCACTACAAGCTAACTGATATAATCCCTCCACCTCGCTAATCTAATGTGTAAGCACACCATCGGTGACTTAATCTGACATCATGGCCTCTTTTCTATATTACCCAATCTCCACCTCGCTACCATTCTCTCAACAGCAATGGATTGCGTCGTATCTTTTCACATCGGAATGTACCCATCCTCTTCGTTTGACTGATGCGTACTGGATTTACTCCAGTTAATCCGGTCTCCATTTCCCCTCTCGATACCTCCCCCTCCGAAAGTGCGGCAGTTGCTGGAATTCACAAAGGTCAAGGATTCGGTATCCTATAAAAAGAATAGCCACTGGCCGCGTGGTCGCCAACATTCCACTAGGTTACTGGAATAAGGCATCCTCTTCGACAACTGATCCTCTTCGATAACTGTAGTAAGTCACATTGATATTCATCTATAGCTTGGAAGCTTCACTTTCAAGCTTAATTCATGATTAACTGATGATCGTTGCAGTCCTCATGGCTTATCAGCTAGATTGGCCGAATGCCAATTGGATCCTGGTAAAGTATCTCGTTGTAGCGGTGCCACTGTCCTCTTAGAGGCCGGAAAGCACCTGAAGCTACTATAGTTTCGTTGTCCTCGGTCATTTGTATTCAATTCAACTAGGAGCTCTGTGTGTAGACGATATGGCTTTGTAGACTAAAGGATTTGAGAAGACTGAGCTGCTTGAGCTATGCATTTAACTACCCTAAGGACTACGCCTTTTATATGTTTCTCAGCTCTACGAGCTGACTCATCTTTCCCACACTTTTCCTGCACCCTCCGCTCGGACCTCTCTCCTCCATAAGGCCTCCTCGCACGGTCCTCCTCTCTCCTCTGCAACCCAAAACTACTCCTCCGTCTTCCTCCTACCCTCGTTCCTTACAAATATATGGTAAGTATACCTTCATTCCAGGCGTTCCCCACTCAAGTTTAAAAATTTAAAGGCATTCTATCCGTGCTTTGCAGTACCTCAATTGTCATACTTCTTACCTTCCCTTTCCTTTCCTCCGCCGCTCCCCCTCCACTCCGGGCGTCTTCCTATCCATCTTCCTCCATCACCTCCGAAACACTTTCCCAACCCCTCCTCTCGGTCTTCGAAACCAACACTACCTCTTGGTCCCCCAGAGCAATCACATCATACTCCATTGGGGGAAACACATGTAATACCACGCAGCTGGCGTTGATAGGCAATGGACTGGGGGAGAAGATGAAGCTCGTAGGGCATGGGAGGGATCATTTGGGAGCATTGGTAATGATACCTTGCACGTCGTCTTCTTCCGCTCCACATTCATTTCAAGACATCGCACTTCTATTATTTTTATCATTACCTACATATGCCGGCAGCTAAGGCCTCCTCTCTAAGGCCTCCTCTCTCCCTTTCGTGCTTAGTTTCCAACGCTGGTTTGGCCTCAACAACGATCCCAATACCCTTCAAGGAATGTACCATCCGGGCATAGGTGTGTATGTAGATACGTGGTGTTTCTTCTAATGTGAGTAGTCCGCTGGACGGACGGGGAAGATAAAAGGTATATAAGATCGAGTAGATAGACTTTTTTGTTACCAACGTGCCATCTATTCTCTCTTATTTAATTGTCAATCTCCTTCAACTAAATAAGGCTTCTATTCTCCTCATACAACTACCTTCTACGTGACTTCGAACTCCTTTCTCTAGCTCCAGGGCAACTTAGCGGTAAGAAAAGGTAACCGATGGACAAACAAAGGAAGGTTTGGTGACGATCCTACGGGTTGCCCAATAAGCCTCCACAGTCTTCAACGGATATTTCTTGATAAAGAAAGCGTCCATCTATCATAGCGTTTTATGTAGAGGAAGTTAACATGTATGGTACATCGAATGCAAGGTCATAAATCTTTCAGAGCGAATTATCCGGGCTTCGATGATATGCTGTATCGACCAGAAGAAGTTGTTTCTTTGATGAGACTTGCTGCTCATGTACATATGAATACCAATG
Source organism: Cryptococcus neoformans H99 (assembly GCF_000149245.1). NCBI lineage: Eukaryota > Fungi > Basidiomycota > Tremellomycetes > Tremellales > Cryptococcaceae > Cryptococcus > Cryptococcus neoformans. The sequence goes on from NC_026749.1 coordinate 1,775,438, forward strand.
TCCACGCAGATATATAATCCCATAGATGAGAAAACTAAATACACGCGTACTCATTCTACTTTCTAAAACCTTTAAAACATAAGATCATAATCTACTATTTCCTTCTTCCAATTTTACGCCGCGGTAGACTCGGAGCCCCGAGATACCGACTCACGTTTCTTCTCACTAGACTGTGCAGGGACTAGCTTCTCCTGTACGCCCTCTGGTTCAGACGCTTGTTCTTTGCCGGTGTTCTTGGGCTAATTAGACTGGTTATCAGCAATGAGGGGTAGGTAAAGGGCCGAAAGGTACGCACTACACGAGCAAGCCAGTAGATACCTACAGCCGCAATGATGTTGAACACGACGTACGCCCACAGGAGACCAAAATCTCTCCATCTATTTGCACATCAGCATTCATTACCCATGCAAAGGAAACGATAAAACTCACTTGTTGCTGTAGTAAATGTTGAATTGCGCCAAGAAAGAGTTAGTACTGCTCATAGAACAGAACTCGCACGCCGTCGTTGCATTCTCATTCACCAAATATCCTCCGTAATTACTGATATAAGTTGACATGTAGTCGCCACACGACTCCCCGGAAGGAGGATTCAAAGTGAGAAGCTCGATGTCGGAACAGACGACACTGGTTTCGGCGACAGCAGTACTGAGCATGCCGTCGACAAGGTAGGTGAATGGTGAGACACGATACATAAACATCCAGAAACCGGGGAGGGAGGAAGGAGGGGCTAAAACACTGAGCAAGAATCAGCGAATGTCCGATAAAAAGAGGCGGGAAGGAAGACTTACCCGCAGAAGATGAGACACATGGAGAACAAAAGGTTCGCAATGTTACCAGCAGTTTCAGCCGTCGCGATACCCGCCACAATCATGATCGCAAAAGTAGCGTTGAAGATCAAGAACATCTCAATGTATAAAAACATGAGCGCGCCTCGAAGATGGACAGCGCCGGTAGGGATGGCGTTGCGGTAGTAGCCAATGGGATAGTACCAGGTAAAGTAGATGACGGCGCCCATGAGAACTGAAAGATGTTAGCGCGAGCACAGGCAGGAAAAGAAAAGAGAAAACGCACTGGCCCAAGGAATTTCCGCGACGATGTTACTCAAAATAAAGATCTTCCAAGAGTACGTTTTTGAAGGTCTTTCTCGGACCTCATACAAGCTTCGCTGAGTGGTAAAGTTGGGCATGATTTGTTGGGTAAGTTGACCGAAGATTGTGAACATCTACATTAAAGTCAGCGTTTACTAAGAGAATGTCAGGGATTACTAACCATGAAAACAGAGAACAACTGGTTCTGCAAGCCTTGCTGGGAAGTACCGGACTTGAAGAAACTGAATCCAATGAAAAGGGCCTATGCAATGATTGGCACCCATTACTCGCGTAGAAAATCATTGAAGCAACTCACAGACAAAGCACACAAAGCAGCCTTGGACCAAATATAACTAGGCGTCCTCCAGTGTTGTTGCCAAACCCTCGTCAACACAACATTAAACTGTTTCCACAAGGGTGACGCAAATTCTGCATATTCCGCCTTGACTTCCGACTTGCTTTTTTCATGATCCTTGTTCTGCAGAGCTGCTTCACCCTTACCGCCTTGAGTCTCCTTGATCCTTGCAAGCTCACGGCGCACTTCGACTCGCTCAGGGCTGTTAATCCATGCTTGGTGCCAATCGACATCAGAATGGGAGCCGGGCGCAGCACCAATAGCAGCCAACATCCATTCTGCCGGGTTTTCGCCTTCCGGGCACTTGGGAGCACCATTCTTCTCAAAGTAATCAATGAGGATATGAGATCCCTTGCCGACCTCGCCAAAGTAGACCGTCTTACCACCTCTAGCGAGGAAGAGGAGACGGTCGAACTGTTCGAAAAGCATTGCCGAGGGTTGGTGGATGGTACAGAGAATAGCTTGACCGTGTTCAGTGAGCTTTCGAAGGAGGAGAAGAATGTTCCAGGAGGTTTGGGAATCGAGACCAGAGGTAGGTTCGTCGAGGAAGAGAAGAAGAGCAGGCTTGGCGACAAGCTCAACACCAATGGTGAGCCGCTTTCTTTGTTCGACATTGAGACCTAGTAGGATGTTAGCATATAGTGTGAGGAAGATGAGAGTTATTAAACTGACCAGTACCGGGCACACCAACGACAGCGTCGGCGTAACTTTCCATCTCCAAAAGCTTCAATACTTCTTCCACATACTCATATTTCTCCTTGATGCTGATAGTGTTCGACTGTCGAAGAACAGCGCTGAACCGGAGCGCTTCTCGGACAGTACTAGTTTCAAGATGAAGATCTTGCTGTTGAACGTAGCCGGTCTTTCGCTGGAACGAGACGTCTCTTTGTCGGCCGTCGACGAGCATTTCACCGGTAACTACACCCATAGTAACCCGCGTGGCCAACACATCGAGAAGAGTAGTTTTGCCCGCACCAGAAACACCCTAATCATCCATACGTGTTACCTCAACATCGCTCCGAGAAGAATAAAAGAGCTTACCATAAGAGCAGTCAAAGTACCAGGCTTGACCCATCCATCCACGTGGTCCAAAATCCTTCTTGGTTCCTTCTTGATCTTGATATCATAAACCACATCTTTCCAGGAGAAGATAGCGGTCTGCCTCTGGATGATCCCAGCGTCAGCTCGGTCAGCACCGGTGATTTGTTTCTTCATTTTAGAACCACCGGCAAACTTGCCACCTTCAACGTCGTCGGATGAGCCGTGGGAGTGAGTGGACTGAGCAAGTAGGGCGCGGGGGATCTTGCCTCGAGGGAAGACGAGGATTTCACCTTTCGATTTCTTGGCGGTAATAAATTCTGAAGGAGAATTAGCAGAAGCCGCTAAAGGGAATGACGAAAATACACTTACCAGTAGCAGTCATGTAAATAGCGGTAAAAAAAAGGAAAAACCCGATCAGGATACCAAAGTTCCTCCACTTGTGCGCGTGGTAGTATTCGTATGATAAGTTGATGTAGTCATCACCATTAACCACAGAAGAACCCGCAATAGCACCCGCCGTGGAGCAAACGTGCTGTTGACCAGTTGCACCCTCGTATCCGGGACCCATCGGGATAAACGCCGAACACTCATACTCCCTATCATGAAACTCATTGATCATGAGAGATTCAAAGCCGTAAGCAATAGGATCAAGCCAGTTCATCCATCGAGCCCAGCCACGCATGTTGGCCACGTTAACGGCAAAACCAGTGTACATGACGAGGCCAAGGATGAGGAGAGCAGCAGGGGCAAGAGCTTGGGCGAGAGATCGACTGAGGGAGGCGATAGATCGGAAGAGCATGGACATGACCATCGTAAGGGTGAAACTGATGAGCATAAAGAAGAAGTACGGCCCTGTTTGGTTGTTAGCGATGGGCCTTTCGGTGATAAATGGCATTACTCACCAGGTTCACGTCGGAGATTGGTCATGAAGTACAAGGTCAAGCTGAAGATGATACAGTTGATGACCTTGTAAGGAATATCTGTAAGAGCAGAGGCGACGGCTTCGGCGGAAGGGTGGTAGAAGGCGTAACGGGAGTGCTTCTCGACGATACCTCGTTGGGCGTAGAGGATAAGAATCTGCAATAGGTCAGCCGATGCTCACTTGTAATGAAGAGTGAATTGGCCTACTTCCAAAGCAGATCCGAAAGCGCTCATCAAAATAGCAAAAAATAGCAAAGCACCTCGCGAGTAGAAACTGCTCGTAGTTGCAGCTACTCAATGTCAGTCTTGAGACCTACCACATGTTAAAAAGACGGCTTACGAAGATTATAGAAGACTGAACCGATAATAAGAGCCATGATAAAATTACCAAACAGCTGAGTAAGAGTCAGACTGGGATCGGCACGCAGGCGATCGAAACCTCTTCGAAGGCAAAGCTCGACTTGGCCGCCGTATGAAAGGGTGTAAGGAGATTTGGCTCGGAGACGCTTGGACTGCTGAGCCCGTCTTGATTGCAAAAACTCTTGATAATTTTTGCCATGAACGGGGTACTTGTTCTCAAACTCGGCAATCTGTGCCAAAAGCTCCTGATATTTGTCGCTCTGCTTCCATCGCGCGGCAAACTCCTGCGGTGTGGTGGGTACCTTGCCTTCAAATCCTTCTCTTGGTGTACGTTCGCTTGCGCTGGTGAGTGATGTAAGAAAGTCGGGCACGGTCTGCTGAGAAGGGCAGTGAAATCCCATATCGACAAAAAACTGCTTCGCATCAGTGGTCTTGCCGAAAAAAATTTGCTCGCCTTCATAGAGGACGGAGACCTTGTCGAAACAGTCGTAAGCGGCTTGAGGAGCTTGGTAGATGGCGACGGCGGAGGAGATGCCGATGTAGTCGGCGTTCAGACGGAGATTTTTGCAGAATTCGATGGCGTTAGCAGAGTCGAGACCACGGGTGGAGTTGTCCCAGCATTGGAGAGGAGCGCCGGCGAGGGAGGCCTCGGCAATAGTTACTCGTTTTCGCTCGCCACCTAGCGGATGTCAGCTTTGTAAATCTGAGGAACAGACAAGTACGTACCACTGACACCACGAATGAAGTCATTGCCGACGATAGTGTTCAGAGTGTGGGAAATGCCAAAGACAGACATGACGACATCTCGCATGTGCTTGGCGTATTCCTTCTTCGAAATACCTCCAGGAGGATTTCGAGGAGCTCGAGCTTCAGCAGCGAAAGATAATGTTTGACCGACAGTAAGATTGGGGAAGTGGACGTCGACTTCGGCAGTGTAGATAGCTTCGCCTCGGAATTGACCGTAAATTTGCTTCGGAGTGATACCTGCTCGAAGTCAATTAGGTATCTAAAGTAAGACAAAGAGAATTGACCTCTATAATTAAGTGAAGAAGACTCATCCAAATAAATACCGTTCATCTCTCCAGCAATGGTCTTGAGCATTGTCGTACAACCGCTTCCGGGAGGACCAAGGACGACGAGCATTTCACCTGCCTCTAGTACACCGTCCATACTGTTCAAAATTTGGACCTTGCGTTTACGGTTACTGATTAAGTCTCTGAGAGCGCCGATACCGACGAGTGGGAGGTTACCGACTGTCTTTTGGTAGTCTATTTACAGTTAGTGCTGGTCTTATCATGTCTTGCCATCACACGGATGAATGGGTATGGCTCACCAGCATCGGATCCAAAACCATGAACATCAAGATTCCTGAACGACAAACCAGCTTTCCTCGCCGGACCAGAAGTCTGAAGGGCCTCAAACATCAATTTTGTCCATCTCCTAGCACAGAATTTGTCGGAAAAAGGATCAAGATCCGAGCCTTGTTGGTACGAAAATAAAGCAGAGGAGTCATCGGTACCCCCTACAGATTGTCGAGTGAGTTGTCGCGCGAGATGGCCGACTTCGCGAGCACGGTGTTCTTCAGTTTGAGCTGGAAGATCGTCGCTAGGGTGAGTGTCTGTGAAATGGGCCCGGGATGCGACGCGGCCTAGTGAAGCGCCGGATGTTTGTTCGGTACGGTCGTAAGTACCCAAACCTTGTCCTACACCTGCAAATGCCATCACGAGTAGATGGGAATGTGCGCTGGATAAGTTTTTGTGAGATAAAGTAGTTTGTACAAATGAGAAAAAAGATGTTGTGAAAGAAGAAAATCGTGAGAGAGAGGTAGTTATACGTATCTAGAAGGCGCCCATTGTTTGTGCGTCCATAGGACGAGAGTTTTGCGGGCGGCGTTCCTGTCCCTGCTTATGCCATCGGGCGGCGGAAACGGAACCATTAGATATTCATTACAAACAAATCCCAATCATTGGAAAAATTGTATAAGGACTACATTTACCAATTAGAAAGATGTCTCGTAGGGAGCCGGACAAAAGCAATTTTAGTCACAAATATGATGTAATGATAACTATCTCGGTCTATCTCATCATATCAGGCCGGGGGCCGCGATCTTGCCATCGTCGATCACCTCTGGCGCACGCCGTAAGCCCAGCCCTGTCGCCGTCGGCCATGTGTCAAAATACGACCAGCAGGCGACGCTCGCCGTCGGCATGCGTCTCAAAGTAAACAACCTGTTATCGTAATGTTTCGTCGGATCCATAAAAAATATTTTATTATTATTCATTCATTTCAAAAATTACTTCAGTTATGCTTTTTCTCTTTATCTTTTTTTTCGACGTTTAATTGCTAATTAAAATTTTTTTCTTACTCCCCCGGGTAACTTTGTCAAGCGCCTGGACGGCCTTGGCTGGGAGCGCGCCGACATTCCCCTGTCGGACGGCACGATTGTTCGCACGAAGGGTGCGGATGTTGTGGAAGGCAAGAGGACCCCCAATGGCAGCCTGAGGGGGAAGACTGCTCGGCGCTTGCTCCTCAATGTCCATGACGGCAGGGTCAAGAGGAAACAGGCCCGATTTCCTCCAAGCTCCTCGAATTTGGCGTGAGGTCGCCGTCTCTTGCCACGTCCTCTAGTGCCAGCCACAAAACATCCCCTTAGCCACCCCTCTAAGGGAACTACCAAGCTGGTATTCATTCATTTGTCGATGGTATGCTGCCTTAAGGGTCTTGAAGAAGTCGACGTCCAGATGTTGAAATTGCTAGAAGGGGAATGACGACAAGACTATAGGAAAGGTCTGACGGATGTTATTATATATAGCAACACCACCGGGATTTTTATACCTTTGAAACATGAATACAATGGCGACCAAAAGGAAGAAGAAAAGTGATATGACCACGCTTAACGAATTCATGCCATAAATGGACATTCCATATATATTCGTGATATGCATGCTGGTCCGTCATATGTAAAAACAAGGACTTTAATTGCATACATTTCAAAAGCAAAACACCCGCATATACCAAGACCCCATTTTCGCTTGTTCCATTGGACGTCTTCAAGCTGTGGTTTAAACGGAGGCTGAAGGGGTTCTCTTGCCACCTTTCAAACCAGCCATAAACTTGGAGAGCTCGGCAGGACTGACGGAAGTCGACTTTTGCTGGCGGGCTTCGAGGTGAGCTGTGGCAGCTTCGCCAAGTTCGGCATCCTGGAGTCGTTTTCGAGTCTCGCGTCGCTCTTTGCGCATTTGAGCAGATCGCTTGACTCCCCAGTCGTCCTCGAATAGAAGCGATGTCTCGTCGATCGACAGTTGTTCTATTGTTGGTAAGATCAGTTTATCAGTATTCGGCTAAAAATATAAAGTATTACGGATACTTACTGGTTTCTGGGAGGCAGAACACAAGGAACACGAAGCCGATCACGCTGATACCGAAATAGAAACCGTAGGTACCAGAAGGAGTCATCGTTTCGAGCTCTGAAAGGTAGGAGACAGAGACAACGAGATTGGCAATCCAACAGACGGTGGTAGCAATACCAGACCCCATGGATCGTACTTCGAGGGTCAAATACTCGGCCTGGTACCAAACGAGATGACTGTAGGTGAGACCGTAACCGACGACGAAGAAGACGATACCACCAATGACAATACCAACGTCCGTCGTGTCGTAGCTGTAAGAAGTGTCGAGGAATCCTCCGGTCGGCTTGCACATGTCTGCATAAGACAATTAGCGTGAATGGTAGAGACCAATCGAGATAGCGCCACTCACAATAGAAACTAACGATGTTCCAAACATGACCAAGGAGCTGAAGTGATATGAGTTACTCAACCAATACCAGTTTCAAAGCAGATGGAACGTACCATGATCGGCACGCCAATCAACAGCAACCCTCGTCTTCCGACTTTGTCAACAAGAGACATTCCGATCAATACAAAGACGGCGTTGGTACCGGCAGGGATAAGACCACCCAAGGCTGGGTTAGACAGACCAAGGAGACCGAAGAGAGTGCCGGCATAATAGAGGAGCGTGTTGAAACCAGTGAGTTGACCGGCGGCTTGTAGGGCACTGACGGCAATGATAGATCGTCTGTAAGATCCAGTTTTCAATACTTTCTTCACTCTCTCCCAGAAAGTGGTCCCCGACTGGAGCGCGGTTGTGGCAGCGATATATTCGTGAGCAACGCGGAACTTGTATTCAATCATCTCGCTAGTAGCAGTGGGGTAGATGCGCTGGAAGACAGTCCGAGCGCCTTCGGTATCCCCCTTGAGGATAAGAATACGTGGTGACTCGGGAAGATAGTGGAAGAGAAGCAATTGAAGAAGGGAAGGGACAGCACCCAAAGCGACTGGTGGTGCATTAGCGGATCATCAAGTAGGTGTGTGGCGCCTGGCTTACAAAGTAATCGCCACCCGTTGTGCATATTCTGTACACCTGCCCCGATGGCGTCGGAGACCACTTGGCCAAAGGGAATAAAGAAGGCACTACGCTCCTCGTCAGCTAAAATCCGCTGACATATAATATCTATAGAGCTCACTTGACACCAATGCATCGACCACGTACAGCGGTAGGGGCTGTCTCAGTGATGAAAAGAGGAGCAATGACAGCTGCGCCACCGACTCCAATACCGAGGATAATTCGACCAACAATGATTTGAGGAACAGAGTAACTGGATGCAATGATCACGGCACCGATGGTAAAGCTTTATAAAGAATGTTAGTGGGAATATATGACATGGTAACTTACAAGACGTCAGAGACCAAGATTGCACCCTTTCGTCCAAGGCGATCACCCCATCCACCAAGGATAGCAGAACCAAATATAGCCCCGATGGTGGTACCTGCTGTGATGATCTCTTGCTGTGAAGAGTTGAGTGCGCTACCACCAAGGTCGGTTCCCACCAAAGGCAATGCAACACCAACTACGCCGGTGTCATAGCCGAACAGGAAACCAGCGATGGCCGACTATTAGGAGTCAATTAATGTCCCTTTTATAGTAAAAAAGGGATGATACACATACAGCAGAAATTAGAAAGCAAAGATACCATGTTACTTTATCTTCACCTTCTACTCGCACAAGGTTTTCATCCTATGGGATAGGTGTCAACACCTGTTTTACGCGACTATGCAAAAAATAATCTCACAATCAAATGACCACCAAAGCCAGAGGGGCTAGGCGGTTCTTGCGAGCCGTTGTTATTTTCGGGTCTCCCAATGTGATCAATACCCTTGTTTTCTAGAAAGCTATCATCACGATTCTCAATGTGAGTTGCGCTCATTATAAAACGCTTATGCAGACTTTGCTAGTCGAAAATTTAGTCAGTCGAAAGTTAAATCAATGTTTCAAGTGGGAGGCGAACAGTCGTTGTATATCATGCAGAACGAAGGGTTCCATGTGTCTTTCCTCACCGGTTATATATTACTATTGCCCAGGATCTTACCCTAATGAGACCTTCAGGCGGCAGATGACAAGACAATCTTCAATAATCTTGGACGTCGCTGGTCGATTGCATTGATGACAGAGATACAACATTTGTCCATCAGTGACGCATTTCTGGGATCCCGCAAACCCCGACGACCGGTTTTGAACTTCAGTAAAGTTTGTATGTCTTCGGTCCGGGTGTTTATGTGACAGAGATATTTAATGAGCTTTTTGGCTAAAAACAGAGCCCATCCCTGGACCGCGGAATTTTTAGGCTTTTCGAGGGGCTTTTAGCATAGCAGCAGGCGAGTAGTAGGCGACCATGTAGAAATGAAAATGCCGCCGGCAGCTGGGCTTGCGTGACTGGCGAAAGCCGCAAAGGTTCCTGAAGTTTCGGGAGGACCTCTTCTTTTCAAATCCAATCTTTTACTCAAGCTCAAAATTTATCGTGCTGATCGGGGAATTCGGGCCACAATTCTCGGATGGCGGATTTTCTATATAGCGGTATTCACATGTTCTTAAGATGTTCTTGCCCATCTGTATGGAACCCACTTACGGGTCATAATGGACATGCAGCGTTCTTATTGATCATAATTCCTCTTTCCCAAGACATCCCCCTTCTTGATCGACGGGGAGACTCGTCCATGCTTGGCTGTTGAAGAACCGAAGAGTGCCGAGGAAATAAGCCGCGTTATATGAATGACTGACGAAGTCAGAGGACCTGGCCCCATTATTGTACCGGACCTGGCGGTTAACGAGTGACTCATATAGGCGTGGTAAAACCGGTTACAGGCCGAGATACTATACAGGTAATCCGTATACGTTTATTCGATGTGATGTGTCACGGGCGCCACGTCAGTCAGCGCAGCTGCCCGGCCCTCAACTCGGATGGTGTAGAACTTGACGAATGAAAATGAAGGATTCACGCCTAGCAGAGCCGGACGGAAGAACTACCAGGCTGACGGAACAGGGGCTGCACTTAGAGGAAGGAATAGCCAGGGCCTGAAAGAGTGGAGCTGGACCAAGGGCTGACTGAAGCGACTTGAAAGGGAAGAATGCTCGGAGGCAAAGTAGTGAGAAAGAACAACAGTATCGATTTTCTGGGGACTATGGAACTACGAAAAACTATCTTCTTATGTACCCTCCTTTCCTTCTGCTTACTCATCTCTCTCGGGATAAAGATGTTGCTAAGTCGTGGCGGGGACTGGACTGTCGGGCCGGAGGGAAATGAACACCAACCAAGTGTTGGGAAGAAGAGGAGTATGCTGACCAGGCGGAAGAAAGAAGAGGCAAGCCCGCCGAAGATGTTTGTTGGTTTTCGCAAGAGTCGGACGGTAACTCGTAGTCGTCTCAGGTGGAGGTTTGTTTGGTTACATTCGGGGTCAAAGGCGGAATGGCAGCCCGTTCCCCTGTTGTAGACGCCGGAGAGTGCAACTCTTGCATAACATCGTGACGTGATGCTTGCTGACAGTTGCCTCTACTGTCAACCTATCCCTTACGCCTGCGTTGGCTTTGGTTTATAAGTGTAGCGGCACCACTGTCCTCGTAGAGGCCGGAAAGCACCTCAAGCTACAATAGTTTCGTTGTCCTGACAATCCACTTTGCTATCTGGTAACAGAGCCTTCCGATATTCTTTTCTAAAGAACGATCTGTTCTTTAACGATGAGATGCGGATGGGTGAACCTTCCTTGAGTGGCAGTGGTCTGCGAATAGCTGTCTTTGCTTTCTTCTGTTGTGGCTGTCGTTAAGATGAGGTTGAGAATCGGGAGGGTTTGATAGAGAATGGTAGCCTAGAGTGATATATTATTTACAATGGTGGATAGCGAAATTTGCTGGAGTATGGCAGTTGGGAACGAAGATAACTTATGTGTGAGCGGGCAGTTCACTAATGGCTTTGCAAGTTTGCATCAGACACACCCCATCGTTGTATAAATCTTCGTATGAATCAAATATGCAAGCCCCAATATTTAGCCAACGCGTAAGGGTTGATTACCTTGGGGTAACGTTATCGTCCGCAAAGACTGCTTTGCCATGGGAATGAACTCAACTTTGTAAACATTGGGCAAAAGTCACATCCTACATTGTTGTTTGTAACCGGTTAACTATTCTGGGCTTTCACTTTGGTGGTCATCAGCAATTATTGATGGATGAAATTATCCGTTTTATCTTCGCAATCATCATATTTGTATTCAAATTTTGATAATAAAGCAATTTGCCCCCAAATATGGACAGAGACCGAGTTGAATCTTCTGTTCATATACGTTGCATAATCGTACTTAATAAAATTGACTTGATCAAAGCGCGTCTCATTTGTTCTATTCCTTCAATGGTGATCATGACATGAACGTCCAAGGTCCGTTTACTTGATCAATTGCTTCACCTTGAGAGCGATGTCAGAGCTACCAAGGTTTTGATGACCGATTTGTTCGCCAAGGCCTCCACATCCTTCTTTGCTGGTTCCGCTGTAATGGTTCAAAGCGATCAGCAGGAGTTACTTGAATTCGACACTCTTAACTCACATGTGGTTGTACCTTGGTCTCAAATCTCGTTCGAGAAGCCAAGTACCGAACTGTACTTGTCGTTAGTATATTTTATCAACGTGCAATGCGACACTTGTAATTCAGCTTACCTTGCTTCCCAAACCGGTCTTCCTGTTCAAACTTTCGGCGACGAAGACGAACTCAGTTGAACCAATTTCCTTGATTATATCTTCGTCCACTACGTTGAGTGTCGATTTGTTGATCAAACCAATATCCAAACCCTCTTTTCTCAAACGATCAACGGCGTCGAGTGCTCTGTATAAGATCTCTCCATAAGCTACAACATAGCCTCTGGTTCCTTTTCGAATAACTTCATCTTTGCCGGGAACGAATTTGTAGTCAGAGTCAAAGAATTTGGACCCGTCTTCCTTCAAAATCCATGGGACCTTGGATCGAGTGGAGAAGACGAATCGGAGACCTTTATCGTAGAAGACTCGGTCGATGATGCTACATAAATGTCAGCGATGGGTTTTGACACAAGAAACAATAGCGAAAGGTATGAGAGGGTGTGAAAAGGAGGAAAGCATAGGACAGCAAACTCCGTCACTTACGCATCCATTTGGGACTAAAGCTTAACAGTTAGCTTTTGCTCAATCAAATAACAGTCGTCGAGTGGTAACTCACGCAATCAGCGGGGAAATACAACCTGGTATCGTATCCATCTTCAAGACCGTTGTCAAGGAAGAATTGGTTGATCCCGAAGTGACTGAGATGGCCTATTAGCACGTGTATCACCAGGGATGACCCAATACTCACCATGTGTTATCAGCCATCTCGTCGACACCAGAGTGAGAGAAGTGAGTGAGAACGTTGGCAAAGTTGAGACGAGCCATGGTCAATTCGGAGATGATCATTTCAGAGAAAGCTGAAAAGGTACTGCGTGATCCTGTTAATTAACTTCTGGATGAATGAAATCCTCGTAACAAAACATGCCTGAAAACACCTTGTCTATCGGCGTTGAAAGCACCCCAACCAGCAGCAGCTGAAAAGTTTCCACGTTCCATAATACCGCTGGACAAGAACACTCTGTAATGGGACGTAAACATGTGGGTATATTAGGCAGTCAAGGTGTCATGAACTCACTCGGGATGTTTCTTGTGAATCACACTCAAACCTGTAGAACCTTCCAAGTCAGAGTCGATGACCAACACCTTTGCCTTGTTCTGCTCTTTGCTACTTTTGTCGAGGACGGCGCTGACAGCTTCACCGAATTGAACTCGACAAGCTCCTCTCTCCTTGGTACTACCAGAGAGCAACTCAGCGTAATTGGAAGGTTGAATAGCGCGAAGGATAGCAGCGCATTTAGGGTGTCGAGCGTCAAGGTATTCGATGGCAGGCTCACTGAAAAGGAATATCTATCAGCATTGCTTTCACATTCAGGCCTTACAGACATATCACCTACACCTTGATGGCGTCGTGAGCGTGAGGACTTCCTTCAATACCCTTGATCTTAGGAGCCATAGGCCTGTGGGTGACTACGGCAGCTGGACCTTTGTGGTTCATGATCTCTACGATGGCAGAGTAAAGAGAGTCGAGGTCTTCACCGTTAGCTTCGACAACCTTGAGTCCATGACCCTCCAAAGTTTTGGCGACGCTGTATCCTTTGAGGTACTCAGATGGGTGACCGCTGGATGAATATTAGCGTACAGGCTCTTTACGAGGCTCAGAATATTAACCCCACTCACGCGATGGTCACATCATTGTCATCAACGAAGAGCTTCACGTTCAATCCTTGAGCCACAGCCAATCTTGCAGCTTCGGCGTCATCGCCTTCCTGTTGAGAACCATCTGACCCAAGCATGAATACGGCCTTGTTCTTCTCAGCCAAAGCCACACCGTTGGCCAAGGGCCACATGTGCCCTAATCGTCCTGAAGAGAACTTGACACCGGGAGTGAGACCGAGCTCAGGGTGGCCGGGGAGCTTGGAGTTAGCTTCTCGGTAATGGAGAAGATGCTCAACTGGAATGTGACCGTCAAGAACAGAGAGAAGGTACTGAGTCGCGACACGATGACCAGCCTCATCGAAGAGGATATCAACGTATTTCGACTTGTCCTGGTCGGCAAGAAGGAAGGAGAGGAGGATTACAACTTCGGGAATGGTGTCAAAGGCTCCACTAAACATAACTCAGTAATCTATATAAAACAGTACGAGGTTGTTCTACCATAAAGATCGCGGAGATGCTGACCAGACAAGAAATAAACACTCACCCGGTATGACCGGCCAGACCCCTTGCAGCACCCGTTGCGGTGAAGAAGACAATCACATCACGCAGCAATGAAATGTTGGCGATCTAAATTCAGACAGAGATCAGTGTGTCACTCCAAAAAATTGTTGATGTGCCTATCAAACACTTACCAAACCATCTTTTTGCTCTTGTGAAAGCTTCTTGTCCTTGGTAGGGTCAAGAGGGAAAGGTTTATATTTTTTGAGGTCGATGGGGAACTTCTCGAAATCCCAGTCTTGGACTTTCTGCATGGGGAACATCAGCGGGGGGAATAATTCATACATAGTGTAAAATTCAATGACAACCGACCACGGATACTCACGTTGACAGACATTCTGGCTACTGTATGGTAATTCTCTTCCTATTTTTGAATACAACGTCGAATTATTTGATAGATAGATGATTAAGAAGAAAGAGGAAAAGCTGAACGTTATGTCGACTGACTGTGGGGAAGTAGGCTATCGGGAGCGGGATAGGATATGTAGTGTGGGTATCATGGAGGAAGTCGTAATGGAAGTGGGAGATTCAGTCATAGTAGTCAAAATACGTACGTCATTTGGTATCATATGACGGAGGTTCAAACGGATAAAGGTTCATATCCGTTCACCTTCGTTCGCTTCACGTAAGGGGTGCTCACGGCGCGATTTTTTTTAACCGATTTTTAGAAAAATCGACGATTTGGCTGTGAGTGCCCCAAGTGGAGTCCCAGGTGAAGTTAGGAATTTAGAACCGATTTCTGGACCTCGGTGTTAGATAAGTTTTCGTCTAAAAGCTATACAGCCCAATAGCGAAGGGGCTTAAATCTCCAGAAAGACATAAAAAGTTCCATGCATGACACCAAACAAAAACGATGTCGGGAGGTCAATTTTTTTCTATGGATTTTTTTTGTAATTAAGGTTATTAATAGAAATGACAGAACATCCATACTTAATTAAGCGAAAAAATCGATGATTTCTGGAAAAATCGCACTGTGAGCACTCCTATTCGCTTCGACGCTCCGTCCGCTTCACACCATCTGATAGAACTCCGATAATCAGCCTGATACCCACGTATGGGATGAGCAATAAATGAAATACATACATGTGTGCATATTTATAGATTCGACACCGAGGTCTCGATTCGGAGACCGATCGATGTCCATCGAGGGGCTTGTGTCAAGCCTAGCATATTTAGTAGTCCAACGTATCTGATACGTCTTAAGCCTCTTTTTCGTGTTCTGTGTCCATGCATTCATACAATAATCACCATATGCTCTATATGATAACGCTTGCATAGATGGAGAGATGAATAGATATAGATACAGATATACAAACATACACTCACGGTATAATATTTAGTAATGTTATACGACCTCAGCAGAGACAGGCTCAAGTGTATCGTTCGTTTTGATCTTCTTGATCACTCTACCCGCATTACCTATGATCACTGACCTACTAGGTACATCTTTCGTCACAACGCTCGCTGCTCCCACAGTCACACGCTCACCAATGATAACCCCAGGGCACACAGTCACTCCAGCTCCCAGCCAACAGTCGTTCCCTATAGTCACGGGTTTCGCCCATTCTTTCCCCTTTAGACCATTTCTCTCTTCAGGACTGACGGGATGAGCAGGAGTGAGGATCTGGTCATTTGGGGCCTAGCATTGTACGTGAACCTATTTTGACTATAGTGTTGTGTCATTACAGGGTCAGATCATGTCTCTGTAAGGAAGTCGTGGAACAAATAAAAACTCATTAGGGCAGACATCAAGCAAGGTGCAATTCGCGCCAATAAACACCTCCTCACCAATGGTGATGTTAAATCCCTGAGATGTCAGCTCCACACACTTGATCTCCCATATATATAAAGTCTCTCATCGCCTTCATCCTAGGTTCCATATCGATTATTTGATTAATCTCCCAAACTTCCCTTGCTTGAGCATCTCGAATACGACTTATGCATGAATCCCATGAATGATACGGTCGCCCGGCGAGCATCTGTGAGAGCTCTTCCGGGTTCTCATCCTCTGTTGATGGAAAGATTCGAGAATTGCTCTGATGAGGTAGAATCATTTTGATCAAGCATACTCCACCGATGATGAATGGGATAAATGTACTTCACATCCATTATGTGCGCTCTCGGATTCAGCTGCGGATGCGGGGAAAATGTGGGGTAGCGTCTGGTGAAAAAGTAGAAAATTATTACTTCCGATAGATTTGGAAAATTATGCATAAAAATACACTTTTTCTTTTGTTCTTCGACGACGACGACTCGTTCTCGGTCGTTCATCACTCGCATGCATTAAAATCCATTGATCACAATTCGGCTGCATACCATCTCTTACAACGTTCCCATTTGTTGAATTATTCCTGACATCTTGCATAGCTCATTTCATGCATTGTTCATGCATGCATACTGGCGGTTCATTCATGCTGTAAATTAAGTTTGTTATTTTCTATCCAAATATCGACTTGCCTTACATCGCATTTATACCTTTCGCTACAGATTTATTTCTCTACATGCTTGGCTTTGTTGAGTTCGAATCTGTACAGTCGTTGTTGAGCTATCGACGCTTCCTTTTCCGCATCTTGCGGTTGATGAGCTCAGACACTCAAGGGTACCTTGCGTTTTCAAACTCAGACGTTACATAAGAGAGCGTCGAAAGATCTTGAATAGCAGGCCCGCGCCATTATGGTAAATTGCAAAGCAGCTCCAACTGTTCCCAACATTCTGTCCAAGACGCTTCGCGTTCATTCTCAATCTCTCAATTGCATCATCATTCATCGCTCTCGTCCATTCACTATATATTACTTTTTCATAGCGTATCTCGACTTTGAACTATCGGCCAGCAAAGACGACATGCTATGGGATGGAGGTGCCATTTCTAGAAGCCAAGAGGTGAGTTTTCCATTAGGCATCGATTCGCTGTTCATTCACTGACAATGTGAAACATTTTAGTACCCCATTCTGGACCGTTCCAGCGTCATAAAGCCACATCGAATCAACCGTATCTGTATCAAGTACTCTCAAAAGCATGGATGAAGAACTAGATGTAAACGAAGAGATCTGGACGTGAGTTTTGACGACCTGAATGTTGTACTGCACCTGCTGACGATGTATACCAATCTAGCTGGTCATCTGTCTGTGTACCATTGCCAATACTACTCGAGAGAATACATAGCCGCAGTTGGGAAGCTTCAAAACCTTGGATAGGGTGGCGGATTTATGCAATATGCAGATCGAAGTGAGTACAAGCAGCGTATACCAACTTTCTCTATCCATGTTGATATCATATCCCCATTTATTACCAGTTGCCTTTTATTTTTGCAGCGAATCAAAACGGATGCTGATGAAGCTTCGAAGCCTAGATCGAGGTTTTCGGTTGTGCATACCCCATCAACTGCGATTGTCTTTCTTGTTGTATCACGTTCGAAAGGCATTGAGATAGAAAAGTGGGCATACGGACCCAACTGAACAGTTGTATGGTGAGTCATATTATACAGCACTGCTGACATGTTGAAGCAGTCATGATTATCAAGCGTCTTTCCTTGCGCTTGGCTGTTTACTTTCCTCAAATCTATCGTTCCCTCTATTCACTATTACTCGGGACTCGACCATTAGCAATCCTCTTAGCTCTTCATCGACCTTCCCCCATACGGCTTCTTCTCCTGGCTTGTGTTTGATATTATCTCTCAGCCCAAGGAAATCAATGTCAAGCACGGTCAGACGTTGGTAATTAGGAAGAAGGAGATGGCTAAGTAGGTTGGGAGGGATCAAGGGATTCCATAAATGGAGTTAGGCGGTGATAAGATGCGTGAGCCCTTTGTTTTTCTTTACCATGGCTATTTTGAATTCAGTCAGCAAGCATTTTTCTTTTCTGTGGAATGTCGTTACTCATTGACTAAGCGTCAAGAAGCATCAAAAATCAATTGAGGGGAAAGCGACAGCGATTGCCGTGGCTACGAGATAGGTGAGTGTATGTGAATTATGAGTAGGCATGCGGTGTCTGACAACTGGTGTCCGTCGGCCTCCTATCAAAGCAAAGATACCTTTTTTTGTCACGACGGAAATTCCGTCGGGCTATCAGTGGTATCTGAGAACTGGCAGCTGTCGGCCACACCACCAGAAGTTGGCTTTGTTTATTATGGCGATATAGAATTTCCATCGCTGTGATTGGATCAAATTGACATCAACCTTCATGCGCTATATACATCAACGGCGATCATCCCTCCGTCCGTGTCGACTGATCGGGAAACCAATCTCCAGCACAGCGTGAATCCAAATCCGGCATCATGCCCATGATTCTCTCCCCACACCTTAGATTCCGACGATTTTTTTTTCCGGTTGTTTTCTTTCCTTCTTAAGAGCTCCCGTCATCCTTACAGCACTCTTCGTATTCATCCGATGGAATCCAATTATCCGTAGCGAGTTTGGTGCGAATTCAGACTCAAGCCCTGCCGGCATAAAGCTCGGCAGCAAATGCCCGCTTCTCTCTCAGCATCTGGTGAGCCTTCTCGATGCCGAAACCATCGATGAAGATTTCGGCAGTCTCGTCGATCGAAAGACCCTCTGAAAAGGCAATTAGCTGGACGTATCGTAGGTCTACGAGGTTACTGACTGGTTTCTGGATAGCAGAAATAGACAAAAATGTAACCGATGGTGATGAAACCGAGATACAAGCCGTATGTGCCGGTGGCTCCTAGTTTCTCGAGCTGAGTGAGATAAGCGACGGAGACCACCAGGTTGGCGAGCCAGCAGGCTGTGGTGGATATGGCTGAACCAGCCGCTCTGATCTCCAGCGGAAGGAACTCGGATTGATACCAGATGATGTGGGAATAGGTGAGGCCAAACGGTATGACGAAGAGAACGATCGAGCCGAGAACGCTACCAACCAAGGGGGTCGAGTACTGGTAATCCTTGAGCAGAAGACCGCCAGTCGGCTTGGTAAGGACTGAGGCTCACATCAGTGACTACGTCAACTGGCAGAGAGTGAACAGACATACAGTGGAAGGAAATGATAGTCCAAGTAAAAGCGATCATCATTCCGGGAATGAAAGTGATCATGAGTTTACGACGTCCGACCTTGTCAACAATGCTCATTCCGATGAACTGACAACGTCAGCTTGATATTTATTCTTCCATGCAATATGACTCACCACAAAGAGAGCATTGAGGCATGAGGGGATGAGACCGGCGGCGGCCCCATTTTTTAAGCCAAGAAGACCGAAAATGGTGCCGGAATAGTAGAGTAGCGTGTTGAAACCAGTCAATTGCCCAAAGGCCTGAACTCCAGAGACAGAAATGATAGCTCTTCTGTAGGGCTTGTGAGTCCAATACTTTTTGGCTCTCTCGGTAAAAGAAAGGTCGCGCTGCATGGTTGTCGTGGCGGCGACATATTGCTTGACAATTCGGAGTTTGAGATCGATGATGTCGTCCGTGGCGTTTCCATAAATCTTCTTCAAACAAGCGCGGGCTTCCTGCTCTTTGCCTCGAAGGACCAATACTCGAGGAGACTCAGGGAGGAAATGCATGAGGCAGAGTTGCACAACCGAAGGAACGACGCCCAGTCCGACTGCACGGAATCAGCTCAAGCTCAAAATCAGGGGGACCAAAAGTTTGCTCACAGAGGACCCGCCACCCGATATGATATGGAACGCCTGCTTGAAAACCGGCGCCAATGGCACTGGCGACGACTTGGCCGAAAGGAATGCAAAAGGCATTGGCTCCGACACAACGCCCTCGGACAGCGGTCGGGGCGAGCTCGGCAATGTAGAGAGGAGCGATAACAGCGGCGCCTCCAACGCCAACACCGAGGACCAATCGACCGACGATTATCTGGGGAACCGAATAGCTCGCGGCAATGATGATCGCGCCTGCAGTAAAGCTTTTCACATCAGCCGAAGGATTCGTGGTTTTGACAAAGGTGATACTTACGCAAAGTCGGAAATGATCATGGCCCACTTACGGCCCAATTTATCGGCCATGGTACCGAGGATTGAAGCACCGAAGATCGCACCGATTGTCGTGCCAGCGGTGATAATCTCACTCTCGGTAGCCGAGAGGGTGTGACCAAGGGAGGTACCCACCATTGGTAAGGCAGCTCCGACAATACCAGTGTCTATCGGACGTGAGCAAAAGAGGGCGAGATCGGTCGTGATCACCCACCGTATCCAAACAGAAAGCCCGCAATGGCTGCAACTGATATGAGAAACATAAAATAAGGGGTCACCTTATCCTCGTTCTCGGCTCGAACGAGGTTCTCGTCCTACTTGCATCATTCGAACGCAGTTTCATACATCGGTGGCGACTCGATTGGGTACTCACTATCAGACCATCGTGGGCATTGGCGATATATGCAACGTTTTCATAGTGCTCGGTCTCAACCTTTAAGTCCTCCTTGCTGATATTGACGAATGTCTGATTGTTACCGCCTTCGGGCATGGGCGTAATGGTGTCTAGGGTCGAAGACATTGTGGTACAGTGCGGAGACAGGGGATTGGCGGTGTTCTTCAAGTTCTATATTAGGGATTTATGTAGTTTTTGAGACATCCCCGCGGGACTCCAGATTAGCCCCACGCGGATCCCCAGATAAGCCCCACACGACATCTGATATAGCTTCAGGAAGTGACCTAATTGGAGAAAACTTCCTGATTGCTGTCTCAGCAGCGGGTAAAATCCAGATCGGGGTTTGCCGTTGGAATAGCAACCGGGAAAGGGCTAGCTGGACTCGACCAAGAACCGTCATCCGAGATTTGAATTGCCGGTAATTCCGTGTCATGACACCAAAGAACCGGAGATCGCGGGCTTTTGCACCTGCCACATGCCAAGATGTAAAATGTACAGGAGTCATCTTTTGGAAGTCGGAGATATTGGTCACTCTAGAAGCTGAACTTCGGACCGGCAGATGAAGCGCAATGTGGTTGAATTTATGAGATGGAGCGAGCGCCTTTTGTCTGTAGTATGGAACTAAAGACAACAATGAGCTTCATACAAGTCGGTGACTCTGTGCACAGGTATGCACCTAGAAACTGACTTCAATCATAGCTCGTAACCATTTCGGCTAAGAACGAATGTCGCGCCAGAATCTTAGATCGTGAGTCCGGTACTAATCGTCTACAAGAACACCAATTCACTTGCGCCAGTCCTCGCAGGTATTCGCGACGAGGCTCGAGAGAGAGAGCCCGGCACCAGGATCTATGACATCGCAATCAGCAAGGACGATCAAAATCTGATATTCGTTTGGGAAGAAGTAAGCATCTTACGGTTCTTCTCGGATTACCTGCTCACATTCCGGTACAGTATGCATCCGAGGAAGCCATTCAAGGTAGGTTTCACCGATCCGAAGACTGCTAACATCATCCAGCGCACAGAGACGGTGCCATCTGCAGAGGTGTGTTTTCGTGAGCAGTTATACGAGCACTGACCCTCGTCCAGATTTCTTACGTGAAAGAGCTGAATTGATGACGGGGCCAATGAAAGTCCAGAGAGCTGATCGTTTGCCGTGAGCAGAAGGCGCTTCCCATGGGTGTGGGGGCATTCTTGGAGGGGTGATCTGTGAACAAGAATGTCAGGTGTGCAGTACCATACTGATTTACTTCGATCGATGCATGTCTAGCCTGTCTCGGCAGCCCTTCTTCCAGTAAGGTAACAGGTCGTGCAATGTTGCGCCGAGCCAATTTCCGCTTGAGCATCACTTTGACTAAAGATGTCTACCCTCAGATCCTCTTTTGTCTCTGAGATCTTCGACTAAAATTTCAAAGAGACCGTTACGCTTCGTTGACTTTAGGCGATAATTGCGAGGAGTCTGGATATGCGGCTGTGCTCCAAAAGCGCCTTTCGATGCGAATACGCTGTGTCGTATTTTCCGCGAAATATTATTGAGCGAAGGTAGCGCTGTAAGGAACGAGGGTGGGAAGAAGAAGAGGAAGACGAGAGAAAGATGGAGAAGTAGTTTTGGGATGCGAAGGAGAGAGGAGGAGAAGGAAGAAGGAGAGAGGAAGAGGAGGAGGACCGTCCGAGGAGGCGTTATGGAGGAGAGGGGTCCGAGCGGAGGGTGCAGGGAAAGTGTGAGAAAGATGAGTCAGCTCGTAGAGCCGAGAAACATATAAAAGGCCTAGCCTTTAGAATAGATAAATGCATAGACCCACAGCTTAGTCTTCTCAAACTCTCAAGTCTACCAGTCAATAGTCTACACTCAGAGCTTCTAGTTCAATTGAATAGAAATGACTGAGGACAACGAAACTATAGTAGCTTCAGGTGCTTTCCGGCCTCTACGAGGACAGTGGCACCGCTACAAGCGCCCTCAAGCTTATTGGTAAGATCCCGGTGTGATCACTCTGACATAGGCGTCTCAGGTCACCAAGCGACGTAATCCGCAAAAGGTCGCAAACGAGTTAGTTAGGGCCACATCGCTCGGCAGCACTGCCATGATCAATCGTCCGGCGTACACTAGCTACAGGCAGTAGTTTGTGCGACTTCTTCTGAGAAAGGCATCACCTTAGAGGAACTTCCCCTGGAACAGCCCTTTGGGTAAGAGATTTGGCCTGCATATAATATCGGTTTCTGGATTTCAGAATCAAGAAGAACCACTGTTGAGCATTCCATATGGCCTGAGATATGGACGTTTAAAATGCATGGGGTATATGTTTTATAAAGTTGCGACATGTTACGGCACGTATTTTACTTGTATTTGGGATAATTAGTTCCGTACATATCCATATTATCCTAGAATTGCCCAATATGACCCAAAGTATGCATGCATACAGTAAATATTTGGGGAGATGCGAGAGGATCTTTCATTTACGGACCAGAGGTGGCCCCTCTGCAAATGGTGGTATAGGGCGTATGGTTGATGAGAAGTCGCAAGGCAGGCAAGCGCTTTGCCCGCTGGGTACTCTCGCATGTGATCAATCTTTGTGGCAAAAGCGAACGTCTGGCTCTCACGTATTCTCTGTCCACTTGGTCAGCTGTGTTGGAGATTTGCGGACGGCAGAAGGGTAGATAGAAAGGCGGGAGATAATGCAGTTCAGAGATGGCGCAGAGGTGAGACGTAGCGTGTCGACGATAGGAGTCAATGGCAGGACGCGATGGACCCTTGGCAGGAGAAGAGCAAGGTAGATGGAGATACGACATAATCCTGCTTAGAGTTGAGGCACAGCGTAGCGGTGATAAGAGCCGTGGCAGGAAGAGGGCGGCTGAAACGCATGAGCGATTTGATGAGACCTTCCAGACCGCTGAAACGGACCGGTAACGGCTTATTGACTGTCGTGCCGTGTGTTCGGCCTTATTTCAAAGTTTAGGTTCTCTTGACGCTTCCTCCACGCGCAGTGTGAATGTTGCCACTGCTTGTTTTCCCATAATCCACTGAAAGAATCTGCCGTCTCAGCTAGGCTAAAACAGCGCAAAACAACTGTTGACCCACATAGTGAGAGCTCATTGGCATTTGTGCAGTCACGGCAGAGTCCCTTGTATATCTTCCGAATTTGTTTCTGTTCTCAAATAAAGTCGCGCGATCAACATGTGATCAATCTCTCTCTCCCACTCATTCGTTTTCTCGCTTGAGTGTCTTCCAAGGTTTTTCCCGTTTTAAGTAACAACTGCGCGACCAAAAGACATCGGCTGTAATGCGGTATTAGCATGTGGCGCGGACAATGATGAAAGAGAATCGGATTGGCATGTGACGTGGATAATGACAGGGAATCAGACTTAGCAGACGGTCTGTAACGCTCTCTGCCCGTGTGTAAGATAGCCCCACGTCGAACGGACGAGACCATAGAGAATGCGAATGATTGTTTGGCGAACACAGGAGACACCAGCCCACCGCTTGATTCCGTCAGTTGGCATTAATCGCGAGGCAAAGTGATCTCAAAAGAAATCACCATCCGTGCGTCGATGCAGAAGGCCTTCGTCGGTGAGCCTCTCCGGAAAGGATGTCATGTTGCCCCACGTCGGTGCTGGTGATGAGAGGCGATGAATCGGATTCGGTAAAGGAGCCTCACTCCGTCGAATAGAAGTGCAGGACGATGGATGGTGATAGAAGATGGACTACAGAACAAGTTTTCGATCGATGTCGACGAAGTGATGTTATGCTCTCTTATTTTAGTTCTAGGGAACGGCCGTGATGCCGACGGGTAGAAACACGTGGGCGCGCATGCGCAACCGTGAGACGCTGTTGTAGTCAATGGTGGACCTTCTTCTTTCAGGTACCATCAGAGTATGCCACGTCAGAGCGGAAAGCACCTATGGGAAAGACTTAGGCGGTGGAGGAGGAACGAAGAGGAAGCTTATAAGAAGGGATTAGGCGAATGAGAAATGATAAGTCTCTTAAGCTGAGTTGTAAACAAGAAGTTACGAAGTCAAGCAGGAGAACAAGAGAAATAAGTAACACAAAGATACCAACAGATAATAAAGGCGAAAACGAATGGAATAGTTAGACAAAAAACACTATATTACAATCGGTACATCAGTCAATTAACCACACTATACCCGCTTGAGACCCGAGTATATTGATACCACTACACATGTATATATTACCAGAGAGGCATATTATAATTATATTAATTATATTATTATAAAAGATACCACCAACAGCCAAACCTTGGGAGGCTTATAATATCCCGTACGTAAAAATCAGGGCCGACATTCCGCCGTCGACTGAGGGTGGCAGTGACACGGAACCTTTTGGATCGGTAAACCAAGCAGGTGGCTCGGTGTTTCCACTACAACGTCCGTCGGTGGATGTCGTCTTGCATGCGTTGCTTTTCACCCAGGCTCGCCGTCTCAATCCTCTTTCATATACTTCTATAGCTTGCCCGCGCTACATTAACCCGCAACACATTCCTCACATCCATGGCACCCCTGACCATTGCCTACAACTAAATACACGCACTTCTAATACTCTAATACTAATACTCTAATACTCTAATACTCTACATCAGATGATACCACCTTCATCCAGCGACACGGAAGTCGGCACAAATACATTGATTGTATTTTTTATCGGATCGGACCAATCGCTGCGTTGCCGCAGAATAATGTCCTGCACGACTGAATTGTCCGGGTCTAAATCCGATACCTACATCCGTGTCAGCAATAGCTTTATGCCCGACCGATCGGAGTAAAGTTTGTATACGACTATCGCACCCGCTGGACTATAAAGTCTCGAGAGCGAACCTCGCCCTATCTTTCATTCCTCGCACTTTTTGCAAATCTTCTCCCACCAGTATCGCCTCTTTAAGCAATATGGCTCCCACTGCTATC